>NW_025333542.1:0-3819 GCF_019186645.2 Phyllostomus hastatus | reverse complement strand
TTTTTCATGGGGGTTCTCTTTTCCTGCCACGTTCCCCCCTTTGATGCTATAAGGTGTTTTATCCCTTTTAGCATCACTAATACCTGGCTATAAGGCTGAGGTCCTTGGGAGGATTATAACCGCTGATACTGGTGTTGGTACCACTGGAGGGCTAGCACTTTGGCGACTGCCCTACAAGTTCCTGTAACCTTAGGTGTTGGACTAAGGTCCAGAGGATGCAGGTTCCCATATGCCTGACACTTCCGGGTTTGCTACTTTATGGTCCTGGATGTTACTTCAGTCTGGCATACCTTTCCTCCCCCAAGTGCAGAGGGATTGCTGTGGCTGAATACAACACGATGGCACGTCAGTGGCGGAGCTGAAAGCTGACTCTGGGAGATAGTAAGAGACCACACTACCATTGAGCACAATTCTGTGCCTGGGGTATTACATTTCAGTCTGGGGCTGAGACAGGGGCCACATTTGTTAAGCAAAGCATACAATAAATTTAAATACAGAGACAAAACAGACACAAACTATTTCTAGGGTGAACCGCTTTGCGGGGATTCCATTCCTCAGGGGCCACAGTCACTAGTCCAATTGCCAATGCTCCTGCGAAGGTGCCAATTAAAGTCAGGTACCCTGCAGAACAATGGCTTATTCCTTGGTGTCTTCTTTACTGGCTGGCGTCCTCCGGTGCCTCAGCGTGGGTATTCTAGGCACAGGCTTAGTCCTTGGGTCCTCGGGATTTGCTGCTGTCTTGGCCCGGTGTAGTGGATCCAAGGGGTGACTCCCAGCACCCTTAGGTATGCTGACCGCACCAGGCAGATCCACTGCAATGCCATTATCAATGAGGATCCTAATGCCCGGCTGATCCGAGAGCTGCAGGAGGAGGTGGCTCGGCTATGGGAATTGCTGATGGCTCAGGGGCTCTTAGCCTCTGATCTGGGAGTCCTGAAGGTGGACGAGGGGAGTCCCGGAGGTGCTCTGCCAGCTATAGCGTCCCCCTCTGCACCAGCCTTACCCACATTCCCCCCTTTGGCTGCACCCTGTAACAATTTTTTATTTCAGTTATACACCCACTTTAAATGTTTTTAAGGATAATGGACGAAGGTCTTATCTTCTTGTAACTGCTTCTGGCTGGAAATGAACGTTGTTCTACCTACCCATGGGTCTGGGGTGCCCTGAAAGGGGGTGCAGCACGGAGGGAGTCCTTCCTGTAAGGGGAGGGACCTTACAGAATTCTGGTCAGTTGGCTGTTACCAGGAAGTTGCAGGCTTGGTGTCCAAAGGCTGGCATTACTGGACGGTTGGCATCCTGGTTATATTCTGGAGGTGACAGATTTGGAAAGAGTTGGAAGGCGCAATTAAATCATAACCGCTAAATGACAGAGGCAGGGGCTTAGGTAAAGAATGGCTTGTCTGGAGGAAGGTGTACAAGGCATGCTACACCTATCCAAAACTCTTGTGGCCCATTATACTTTACTCGGGCTGAAGGGAATATTTTATGATTCCCCTTCTTTCAGATACCTGTCCAAGCCACTAAGACAGAAAAGGGAAAATCAGTTTTAAAGTGAAGCCCACAGATTGCCCAACCTGCTTATTAACCTAACCACTTAGTTCAGCCAAACCATTGAGTTTCAGGGGGCGATGATGAAGAATGGGCTCCTTAAGTGAGGCCTATATTGGCACCAATCACTCAGGTAATGAAGTCATAGGCATATGCCCTATGAAAACAGAAGAACACACAGGTTAATTTACACAATAGTCCCCAAACCAGTCTCTGTGCCTGTGAGACTGTCTTTTGGGAAGGCATTCAGTTGCAAGGTCTTTCCTGCAATGATATTCAGCAATGGCAATTTGACAGGTTTCTCATACCTGTAAACTGTACATCTTTGATGATATTACAAAACCAGTTTTAACTTTTAAACAAAAGGATGACTTTAAGACAGTTAGCAGCATCATTCTGGTGTTCAATACTGAGCACTGTGATTTTCCTTGAACCATAATTTTTCTCCTTAAGATCACCCTCACTGTTATTAAAGGGACTCCTTTGAGTTCTGTTTTTCATTTTGACTGTTTGCTTGCATAAACACACTAAGAGCAGCCTGGATCACTTATGACCTTTAATTCTGCTTTGCTGGAACTTACGCAGGGAACCTTCAGATTGACGGCTCAGTCCACCCCTTAGGGCACAGAAGCAGAGCCACACATCCGCCATCTGGCTTTGCCTGTACCAGTTGTTTTACTCAGATCCTTGAGGCTTCCCTTGTGTCCACAGGTTCCTTTCTGGCTATCTTTCATGAAAGCAACCTTTGTTCCTTCCCTGGAAAGACTGCCATGAACTGCACAACCAACCAGAGTACCAGGCTTTTCTTGTGGGCTTACGCTAGCTTCGCAAGTCAATCTCAGTTCCTCAGGGCTTTCTGGTGATGACCAGAACCCATACATGCCTTCTTCAGGCGTGACATTCCAGTCAAAGTCTTGGTTAACAAAACCACTATTAATGACTGGTCTTATTGGTCTTATGCAAAGAAACCTTACATCTTTACTCACTCCTTCAGAATGCCAAATTCTGGAGCGGTCAGGTAGGGGGAAAAAAACAAAGCCTGAAGGAAAATCTTTTCCCTTCTGATATTCACCGGGCTTCTTAAAACCTTTACTTCCACAGACTTTCTGCAACATTCACAAACCCTCTATTTTGCACAGCTTCTGATATCCACCAAGATTGCATTTCCATGCCTTATACCCTTTATTATTTACTAACACCACATAATTCCTTCCTAAAACTTTCACTGTTTCATTTATCTTTACAGTTTCCCACAGACCTTCATTCAGGTTTAACCATTATTATTATTTTTTTAACCCTGGTTCCTTTCCCCACTCTGGGAAGGACAGACGAAAGTCCCTGGCACTGCAGGTACCTTCCAGTAAAATTCCCTAGATTTGCAGGGACATCCTGGAGTTTTCTGAAGCTCAGACCCTGCAAACACCCTACAGGTCAGATGTTTACCCTTAAACCTCAGTTCATGTCCTTCAGAGCCATTTTTATCAGAACCAGTTACACAGAGAACCAGACTGATGCAGTGCCCACACAGCAGCACATAGCCTATAATCTGGAGAAAGCCCTTAGCCTGGCACCTTGCCCAGTTCCAAGATGGAGGGGCTTTCACGTGACCCACCATCCAAGATGACGACAACCGTGCATGTTCCACCCTCCATGGGGGGGGGGGGACACTCACGTGGCTCGTCCTCCATTTTACCCAAAATGGCGGCACACCCACATGACTTGCTGTCCGATCTCCCACATACATACAATATAGTACTGTGGCAGAAAACCCCCCAACCCCATGATGAATTCTCCCGATTGGCCCAGACGAACAAAGGAAAAGGGGATCTTTCACACGCCTGCCACAGGTGAGGGCCCAATCAGACTCCGTAAGCCTGGCCGGCTTGTGGGGTCACAGATACATTCACACACACAGTCACACAGTTTTATCCCCCGAGAAGGAGTCCGATGGTCTGGGTCTTGGCCCAGACTCCTGAATTTTCTGGTTGAGAGGTGATCAGCCCTTCCCTGATTCTTGGGTCAGGTCCTCTGGGGCACTTACTGATTCTGATTGGCACCTCCCACAGCTCGTGGTTCCGCTCTCCCCCCTCCGCCCAGGTCTTAGAGTGGTCGGAAATGTGGCGCGGGAGTGTCCGCCCCGGGGAAGCCTGGAAACAAACAGGGCATGTGCTCCTTCCCTAGCAGCAGGCCTCCCCCGCCGATCCCATGGTTCCCTTCACCGGAGGCAAAATGCCTGCTCATGTGAGTCATTTCCTGGTCAGGGAACCAAAA
>NW_025333541.1:0-15608 GCF_019186645.2 Phyllostomus hastatus | reverse complement strand
ATGGAAGAGGTAACCCCTATTTTTCACAGACTACTCAAAAAAATCCAAGAAGATGGAGGACTCCCAAATGCTTCTTATGAAGCCAGCATAATCCTAATCCAAAACCAGATAAAGCAAAACAAAGAAAGAAAACTTTAGGCCAATATGCCTGATGAACATAGACACTAAAATGTTCAAGAAAATATTGGCAAACTGCATCCAGCAATACATTGAAAAGATCATACACCATGACCAGAGGAGATTTGACCCAGACATACAAGGATGTGCACAATATGCAAAAAACAATAAAGGTAATACATCACATAAACCAAAGCAAAGGCAAAATCACATGATCATATCAATATATGGGGAAAAAACTTTGGATAAGGTTCAGCACCCATATATGATAACAACACTCAGCCAAGTGGGAATACAAGGGAGCATTCCTCAAACTAATAAAGGCCATATATGAGAGAACTACAGCCAACATCATACTCAATGGGCAAAAACTAAGAGCTTTACCACTAAAATCAGGAATAAGACAAGGAGGTCCGCTTTTCCCACTTCTATTCAACATACTGTTGGAAGTGCAAGGCACAGAAATCAGACAAGAAAAGGAAGTAAAATGCATGCAAATTGGAAAAAAGAAAACCAAGCTGTCATTGTTTGCAAATGACATGATAGTGTACATATAAAATCCTATAAACTCCAACAAAAAACTGTTTGACCTAATAAATGAATTTAACAAAACAGCAGGATACAAACTCAAGATTCAGAAATCAAACTCACTTTTGTACAGCAACAATGAAACATCAGAAACAGAAATCAGGGGAAAGACTCCCATTTGATATAGCAACAAGAAAAACAAAATACCTAGGAATAAATCTAACCAAGGAGGTAAAAGACTGTACTCACAAAACTACACAACACTGAAGAAACAAGTTAAGGAAGACATAAACAAATGGAAACATATACCATGTTCATGGATCAGAAGAATCAACATCATCAAAATGTACATACTACCCAAAGCAATTTATAGATTCAACTCAATACCTGTTAAAGTACTAATGGAATATTGCACAAGTATAGAACAAACAGTTTAAAAATTTCTGTGGAACCATAAAGGACCCCAAACAGCTGCAGCAATTTTGAGAAAGAGGAGTAAAGTGAGAGGGATCACAATACCTGATATTAAACCTCATGACAAAGCCACTGTAATCAAAACAGCCTGGTCCTGGCATAAGAACAGACACATAGACCAATGGAACAGAATAAAGAGCCTAGAAATAAACCCAAGTCTCTATTGTACACTAATATTCAACAAAGGGGGCTCAGAACAGCTCTATGTACCAGTTACCCTAACAGGATCATCTCAGGGATCTATCCTCAACTTCACTGACTTCCTTTTGCTTGCTCAGACCTACTGTTGAGCCACTTTAATGAATTTCTTATTTCAATTATTCTCCATAAATTCTTTGTGTTCTTTTTCATAATTTTCATCTCTTTACTGATATGTCACTTATTGTTGAAACATAGTTTTATAGTTTTTTTTTCCTTCAGCTCTTTCAATATGATTTTCTTTAATTCATTCAATATTTTAAAATATGTAGTCTATGTCACTGATCTTACAAGTTTCCCCATTACTCAGAAGCATCTGAAATGGTAAAATTATTAAATGTGATGGTGAAGTCTTTTATGGCAGTGCACATGAGACAAAAGACAACACAAAAAAATGTTGGTTTCTTTTCCCAAAGGTATGGAATACACTTCAGCCATGCCTACACTTACATCAGGCCATCTCTCCTGTAGTCAGAATACACAAAAGTTAGTGAATCAAATGTGGAGCTCAGCATGACCTTCATCATTCTTACACCTATTACACATGATAACCCACCTAAGGCATCTTTGATTCAGTTATGTGGAAGTTTGAGTTTGGTATGTTTGAAAGACCTAGTGCCCACAGAGGAATACTTCTACCAATGAACACAGTCATTCTTCCATTAGGTTTTCAATGGAAAATGTCCATGGTTATGTTGGGCTCCCCAGGCTCATGAAACAGGAAGATCTCCACACTGAGCTCAGTGCTTGTTCCTAATTAATAACAGAACATTGGGTTTCCACACACAAATGAAGGCATGCAATACAATGTCTCCTTCTACTGCCATGCCCAGGAGACAGCAAGGAGAAATGGGGAAAACAACAAAACAGAGCCATTATAGATTTGACTCCTATGGCAATTCAGGTGTCAATCACACAACTGGGTAATAGGCTCTGACTAGCCAAGAAATTGGCAGAAAGTGAAAGGAATACAAAATTGGTGGTTGACAAGTTATGATTATTAACTTTGATCCCATGACAGTCTGTGGAAGCTTAGACAAAAGTGGATGTATTGTTTTATGTAATCATTTCTTTATCTCTTTACCTTTCCCCCTTCTGCTACTTCATATGAAGAGCATGGGTGCTTCATATTTCAATTAGGTTTGAAGTGGGAGTATGTCTGAGCTAAAATCCAGTGATGATATGGAAGTTAAAGGGACTTTTTATGTTTAGTGTGTTGGGAACAGAGTTTTACTTTCCATCCAAAGTTGTAAGTGAATAGTAGAATCAAAAAGGGTTGGGTGTTATGGATGTGTTACATTTCCTCCTGTAGATCCAACTCTAATCTTTTCCACCTTATTCTAGGCCCTGAGAGAATGGCTGCTAAAGTGGTCATCAGCCATGCTAACTCAATCTTTAGCTGTTGCTTAAGTTCAGCCAATGAAAGGAAACAACAGGAGATCAGACAGTGAGAGACATCAAGGTATTAATTTATCTGCTACTTACCTTCATGGGCCAGTTTGGAAATGGCCCTACTCAAGGCACAGCTCCTGTCAAATGACCATCCATTTTCTGTTATAGTTATTTCCATGTTTGAAAAAAGAGCTATTCCTTTTTCTTCTTTATAACTGAGATACTAATGATGTCTCACCTTTGGTAGTCCTGGGTACTTTACCATTTATTAAAAGTGTTTTGTTTTTAACATTTTTTTATTATTGTTCAAGTACAGTTTTCTGCTCCTTCCCTAAACCCCTCCCCAATACTCCAGCCCTCCTCACCTCTCTCTCATTTCTACCTCCTCCCCCTTGTTGTTGTCCATGTGTCCTTTATAATTGTTCCTGCTAACCATTCATCCATTTTCCCTATCATCCCAGCTCCTTTCCCATCTGGTCTTTAATCTTGTAAACTCTTTGTAAATAGTTTCCAGCTGTTCCTTTGAAGAGTGATACCTGTTTCTTGGAGGACACTTGAGAGAATAATTTTTGATGAATACATTTTTATAGAGAAATACCACAGGCATCTCCACTAAAACTAAGACCAGGTTTCCTATACTCACAATCATTATATCATTTGTCCTCTTTTACGTAATCTAAAATGAGAAATATGATATAAAATATTAGAGAGATCTTGGCAAGAAAAGTCGCTGATATCATTACTGCTCAGCAATATTCCAAATATTAACTGAATCTTTTTTTCTTTTTTTTAAGATTTTATTTATTTATTCTTAGAGAGGGAAGGGAGGGAGGTAGAGAGAGAGAGAAACATCAATGTGCACTTGCTGGGGAATATGGCCTGCAACCCAGGCATGTACCCTGGCTGGGAATCGAACCTGCAACACTTTGGTTCGCAGCCCGCGCTCAATCCACTGAGCTACACCAGCCAGGGCTAACTGAATCTTAAAGACCTAAATAAACACTGAGATTTTTCACGTTCCTAGAAACAATGATTCAATGTGATCAATATAGCAATTCCTTTCCAGGTTAATTATACATTTAATATACTATCTGTCAAAATACAGGTAAGTCTAAGACCTCTAAAATTATTTTAATAATTATATGGAATATAGTTGTTTTAAAGAGAAAGTGTTTCTAATAAGAATATTGTGTAGTAGGCCTCTTAACATATATGAAAATCAACTTACATGACCCAAAATAATGTAGTATTTGCTTAGGACTAATAAACCAATGAAAGGAAAAGAGTCTAGAAATAGGTACACATATTTGCACTTTATCATAAATATCCCATATCAGATTAGGACAATAGGTTGCATTTGTTAGAAATGTGTTGACAAACTTGGTCTCATCACAACAGAAAGCCCTTTGTAAAGTACATTTAAAGTATTTACTCACATGCACTCACACAAATGCACACATATAAACACAAGCAGGAGTGTAACTGATAATACATCTTTAGGAGAAAACTGTAACCATCAATAAAAGTGAGCATGTAAACAGCCTATTTAACACAAAGTAATTTCTTTCAGGATGTCCACAACAGCACACAGTAGGACACTAGCTAAATGGGATCATAACATATGGTATATTTACACATGGAATAATAGACAGCAGGGAACTGGTGGGACTACAGAGACAAGTAACACCATGATTAAACTGAGGAAGTCAATATTTTGGATAAAAGACTTAGAAAAATTTGCACTATGTGGCATAATTTTAATAAACATAAAGAATATTAAAACTGTACACTTTATATATTAAGGATACATACATACGCAGTTAAGTTATTTTTAACTATGATTAATAAAAATTTCAACATGAGGATTACCTCTGGAAAGGAGGAGAGGAATGGGATACACAGGTAATTTCAATATTGATTGTATTGTGGGTATAAATTGCATATGTTATTGGAATGCATGATAAAATTCATAACAAAATTTTTAAGTAAGAAAAGTTCTAATTTATTTCAGTTAGAAAAAAATTCTTACAAAACATAGATGATGTTACTACAATAGAGTGAAAGCAACTCTATCTTCTTCCTAGTTTGTGATGTTCTTTAGGGGCTACACACTGAGGAAAAAAAATATTAAGGTAAGATTCAAATCCAAAATTCTGTTTATATAAAAACAAACCATTACAAAGTCTATAATTTAAAGTACTGAAGTTGAATGCAACTTTTCAGGAACACATTGCTCTGCAAAATGATACATTTCTTTACCAAAACCTCAGTGTCATGAAGACAAAATAAGTTTCATCTACTCTTTGAAGAATAGTAAAAAGGCATATGATTACTAGTGAGGACAAGCATGAAAATATGTTTACAATTTGGATTAGTATGGTATTCTATACTCTAGTCAAGAACTAGAATCCATTTTCATTGTCGACCATCCCATTTGGGTTCATCCCAACCTCTGAATGTATCCAACACCCTGTCTAACAGAACTGTTCCATGATTGTGCATATAAACAAATATGGTATCATCTCCTGAACTTCAAAAGCACAGGCATCAAAATGAGAAACAGAAGTAATCTTGAAGACAAAATGCTTAAGGCAGCTGCAAAAATCTGTTATATGCATTCAACAACAAACATTAAAATTTTGAAATAAAGTACAAACTGAAGTTACCAGAGGGACTGGGGAAGAGTGATGCTGGGGGAAAATAGGGGAAGGGCCATCAAGGGTCAGGTATTAAGGATGCATGGACAAAGCCAAAGGAGTAGGTTTGAGGATGGGAGATGAAGATGAGTGTGGTACGAAAGTGTGGTGGGGTGAAAATGGAAACAACTGTAGTTGAACAACAATAAACATAAATAAATAAATAAATAAATAAATAAATAAATACTACTGTTTGAACATGAGAGATATGTTCTAAACATTACTGAATTGATTTCTCATTATTTGGGTAAAAGCAAATGTTCAAAGTTACCTTGTTTTTCACTTACTAAGGAAAAAAACTCTTCTAAAGCCCATTTCAATATAAACAATAGAAAACAATCTGACAATGACCACAGGGGAGGAGTTGGGGGGAGAGTAGCAAAAAGGGGAAGGGCCAAGCTGAGAAACAAGAATAAAAGACTCCTGGGCCTGGACAGGGTGGGGGACATTGACTGTGGGAGGTGGAGGTTGGTGGTACAGGGCAGGGGAGAGCAATGGGGAAAATATCAGGACAACTGTAACTGAACAATAAAAAATGCTACAAGGTGAACTTAGTGGATTTTTCCTAATAATAGGAAAAATACTTGTGCCTTTTTATTCATCCTTCAGAATTTCTGTATTAGATTGAGTCTAACCTCAAAGGATAATTTCTTCTACTTTTTGACACCTTTGTATGAATAAAGAAAAGCACCCCAAGAGAACTCATTGCGTTGACAAGTCATCCATTCTTAGAATGCACTGCCTTTTCATTGCTTCAGAATTAGTAACAAGTGCATTCAATATGAGTGATGCATTCTCATTCTGTCTATAGCTAACTTCTTCCACCAGAGTTTTTTCATAGCATTTGTCATTTCTGCATTTCTCAAAGTGTATATTAGAGGATTCAACATGGGAGTGATAAGTGTATAAGCCATACTTATGAATTTATCAACAGGGGAGTTAGAAACAGGTCTCACATACGTAAAAATGCAGGGAACAAAAAACAGAACAACCACCATGATGTGGGAACCACAGGTAGACAGGGCTTTGCGCCTCCCTTCCTGACTGTGAGTTCTGAGGGAACTTAGGATGACTCCATAGGATGTTAGTAGACAAATAAAAATGACCACACAGATTGCTCCACCATTAGCAACCACAGTGAGGCCTAAGATGTAAGTGTCAGTGCAGGCAAGTTCCAATAGTGGGTACATGTCACAAATGAAGTGGTCAATGACATTAGGACCACAAAAAGGGAGGTTGTACACAAGGAGAAGTTGGACCACAGAATGCACAAAACCTCCAGCCCAGGACACCACCATCAGCAGGAAGCAAGCCTGTCTATTCATGATGGTTATGTAGTGCAGTGGCTTACAGATGGCCACATACCGATCATAGGCCATGGCCACCAGAAGAAACACCTCAGCACCCCCAAAAAGGTGTTCCAGAAACAGCTGTCCCATGCAAGCTGAGAAGGAAATTGTCTTTTGATCACAGAGCAAGTTT
Organism: Phyllostomus hastatus; assembly: GCF_019186645.2. Lineage (NCBI taxonomy): Eukaryota > Metazoa > Chordata > Mammalia > Chiroptera > Phyllostomidae > Phyllostomus > Phyllostomus hastatus. Next base: position 8,721 of record NW_025333541.1, on the reverse strand, counting down.
ATGATCAATTTAGTTGAAATGACAGTGGAAATCGCTGCATCCATGAGTGACAGATAGACAAGGAAGAGGTACATGGGGGAGCCCAGAGAGGGGCTGGCGAGAACAGTCACCACAATGAGCAGGTTGCCCCCCATTGTCACAATGTAAGTGAGTAAAAATATCACAAATAATGCTTTTTGGCTCCTAGGATCCTGAGTGAGGCCCAGGAGGACAAATTCTGTCACATTGTTACTATGTCCCATTTACTCTTCTCTAAAGCCTGTTTCCAGAAGAGAGGTCAGGAGAAGGGACCTGTAATAAAATTGTGAATACACTATAAGTACATCCATTATGTTTTGGAGCACACCTTCATTATTTTATTTTCTACAGTGATTTACACACACACACACACAAAACATTTGGTGAAGATCTATGTGCTCTTCTTCCTAATAGAATATTGCACCTTCCCTTGACAATTCTCTTTCTCCTCAGATGATTTTTTTTAGTCCACAAGGCAGAGGTTCTCCCTCTAAGTCTTAGTGGATTGGTGACAAAGAAAAGTATCAAAGGCCCCACAGCCAGTTGTATATTTAATAGAGCCTTATTTGAAGTGTCAGTCCTGGGCCCACAAGCCAGCAATGACTTACTCTCTCCTGGTGTCAAAAAAAAATCTCTAAATATTTGGCATGAATTCAGTCATCTCAGTTGGTAGTGTTTGTGGTGAGGATCTTCATAATATAATTGATGTAGCACCAAAAATCATGTCTCTTTTGGAATAACTCACTTACTACTATGAAAAGTTGCTATTAGGTATTTAGTCCTGTATGTGTCAAAGGATGTTCAGTCTTCATGGGTCTATCAGTACATTTCCACACACTGGAATACATCAGACCATGACATTACTGGCACATGGTTCCATAAAGGAATTGCTCAGTTGGACTCTGTGACTTTCAGCAATTTTTGTTTCTTTTTTTCTTTTTACTATCAGCTTTCTAAAAAGTTGTAATTCGATCTATGTAATCTTTGTTATCATACAACCCTTAACACAGAGGCACTATTTGGATTTTCACCAAATATTTTTGACAGCAACACACTTATAGTAGGGGATTTTAACATGCCACTGTCAAAAATGGACAGATCTTCCAAACAAAATATCAACAAAGACATTGTGGCATTGAACAATGCCCTAGTTGAAATGAACTTCACCGATATACATAGAGCCCTTCATCTCAAGTGTACATTTCTATGATACATGATCTGTGTATTGCATTGTATGCCCACTACCCAAAGTCAAATCATCCTCCATCATCATAGATATGGCCCCCTCTACCCTTCATTATGAACACCTACATTCCCACTGGTTACCAGTGTACTGTTGCTGTGTCTATGAATTTCAGTTTTGAAAATGTTCACACATATAAAGCTTCCACATAAGAATCAAAATCCCACATGGGAAATGTGGTCAGTAATATTGTAATAACTATGTATGGGGCAGGGTTGGTACTGGAAGTATCAAGGGGAACACACTGTAGAGTATATGATTGTGTGGCCACTATTCTATAGCCCTGAAACTAGTATGGAATAATATTGAATGTAAAGTATAATTTAAACATTTCAAAATAAAAAATCCAAAATCTTATATCAAGCTTCTACAATAGGATAGGAAATTATTTTTCCCTATTTTAACACCTTATCTACATTACAATTTTAAATTTTCTCATTACTGTTATTTTTTTATTTTATTTTCATTGTTGTTCAAGTACAATTTTCTTTTACTCCCATCCCAGCCCACCCACCCAGTCCTCCCCACCTCCCTCCCATTTCCACCCACCCCTAGTGTTGTCCATGTGTCCTTTATACTTGTTCCTGTAAACCCTTCCCCTTTTCACCTGAAATTCCCTTGAAATTCTCATTATTTTTAAATTAAATTTGGGGGTGACATAAGATATATGCAGCTCTATGTTCATTGCAGCCTTATTCATGGTGACCAAGGCATGAAAACAACCAAAGTGTCTCAGTAGGTGGCTGGATAAAAGAGAGGCAACACACACACAATACTACTCCACCATGAGAAAAGATGAAACCCTGTCATTGCAACAACATAGATGAACCTGGAGTTTCTGCTAATTGAAATAAGTCAGACAGGAAAAATCAAGAACCATACGATTTCACTCACATATGGGAAAGAAAAATGAAAGCAACACATAAACAAGGAAGAAAACCAAACAAAAAATTATAGACACAGACAAAAGAAGGGTGGTTACTCCACAGGGAAGGGGCGAGGGTAGGAAAGGGTAAAGGGAGTCTTATGTAAGGAGAAAAAGATCTGCTTGGAGTGGTAAACACTCAATGCAATATACAGATGACGTATCACAAGTTCTCTGATTTAAAGGTCTTAGAATAATTAGAAATGTTAATTTACCATGTAAAATACAATAAGCCATGAACCAAGACTATGAATCAATTACTTTATTTAGAATGCATTCCATGTTTCTCTTTGTTATTTAACAAAACAAACAAGAAACACCTGGCAGGCTCTAATGCTAAAAACCAAACACATTTCCTATATTCTGGTTCATTTCCTTATTTTGCTAGCTTAATTTTCTTAATTCAGATTTCCTCCAATGAAAATATGTGCATTTAAGACATTTGCAACATTTAAATATGTTGTATAAATTTCAGTTGTTCTAAGAACTCACCTCAGGTCTTTCCCTTAGTCTTTAAAACCAGTGCTTCTTTCATTGGCAGTGACTGTGGGTACCTCCTGTATCTATGTGTGATCATGGACACTGAGTAATGTATAGTGATCAGTAGAGGTAGAAATAACTTCACGTAGCCGCACTTCCCTTGTTGCCACACAAACTCCCCATCACCTCAGTCTTTCAGACAAGGGTTACAGCATCCAACACAGATATCTAGGATACAAAGACACTTAAATGAAAATTAAATATTTACTTGTAAAATTCTTGAACACTCTCACCTGATAAAACAATTACTTCAAAGAAAAACAAAGATGCTGTGTTCTCATGGCTATGTAAAAAACTGGCCGAATTTGTGGAAATTAACTTGGCCAAATCCATTCTTTGCCAAAACAAAAACCCCAGAAATTTTAAAACACTGAAAGTAGTTATTTGAATGTACTTCTCCTCAGTCAATTGTGGTAAGGTAAACCAAAAGTACTTTCCTCTGAGGACTTAGGATAGCATTCATGTCTCTGACCATTAATCTCTGTAGCTAACAAGACAGATGCTAGGATTTATACTCTCAAGTAGCCAATAACTGGGCATTCTACCAGGTAGTAGATCTCTTCAAGTCTTTCAACCACTCAAACAGCATATCCCTAAAGACACCTTTTCCCTAATTAAACGTATGTCTCTTCCTCTCCCCAACTTCATCCCAGAAAATGGGGAGTTTACAAAAGTTTCTACAAGCAATGGGAGATATCTATGCCAAGGAAAATATAACAAGGAAACATTTAAAGAATAAGATACCAGTTGAAGATAAACCTTGCTTAGGCAGAAAGTTGAATTTCCAGAAATCTCTCAGGTATTTCTATCACATAAATAATTCTTGCACATTTATGGGCAGACCCAGCCTCTCTGGCTTTTTATATCATTCAGTTTTTATATCATTCAGTTTTAAAGAAAACAGAATGTAAAGTCATTATAGATTAGTTTATTAGAATTTTCGGAACAAATTCAAATGAAGTAATGACAGATTTATCCCCTAGAACAATCCTTAGAGAAAAAAGATTTGGGTCCTTCCAAGAAAAAATAACAAACAGATAAATAGATGAAAAGCCTGTGTTTTGAAAGAAAAAACTAAATACAGTGAATCAGAATTTATGTGTTTCATTGTAGGAAATCTTTAGGTAAGGCAAACATTATTTAAACCCAAATGAAGGGAGAACCAGTCTTGGGTCCCTTCATCAGCCATATCCCTGCCAGAGGTGTCCAACCCATTGTCCAAGGGCCACGAGGAGCCCTGGATCACTTGAATACAGACCCACACAAAATCATAAATTTACTTAAAACCTTTTTTTTTGCTTGTCAACTTGCATTTGTGTTTGTGTATTTAGTGTATGGCCCAAGACAATTCTTCCTCTTCAAGTGTGGCCCAGAGATTCCAAAAGTTTGGATGCCCTGCTAGGTGTTACAGGCCCAGAGCTCAGAGACAGAGAAGTGGGGACGTGGGAGATTTATTGAAGTTGATGTTTCAACTACTGAAAGGACAAGTAATCACAGCTGTGCAGTTCTGAAGGCCTGAATCCATCTCAGCTGAATCATAATGATTCTAGTCCATTAACTCAGTCCTTTATTTTCAGTCTAGTAGGAAGTGAGTAACTTTCTAAGACAGAAATTATTTTACACAAGGTCATGCCTCCACATCATGTCTGTGATGGCTTCCCCTGTACTTTCCCTAGGATGGTTTACTATGGGCTCCACTGAGCTTCTGCACATCCACATATATTGTCATAAGGGCCTTAGATAAGAAAGCATTAACTACTTATCTGAACCAGTTGAAGATTTTAATTATGTGCTAAGCCCACCAAAAGTTGGTGCTTTCCAGATTTAAAAAAATGGATGAAATCTACCAACCCCAAATGTTATACACATTACTTCTAAGATTTAAAGGGTACATCTAAGCACTGTTCTTCTCCTCAGGTTCAGTGGCAAAATATGGAGAAGATATCCTTAATTTAGAAAAACTATCTGATATGATAAAGTTACTCTGGACTAAATTAGGACTCAGAACTGGAGAACAAATACATGCATAGGTTCAACTCTCCACATTCCTTCCAGCTGAATGCAATGAACTGCTAATGCTTTCTGTTCATCTGAATGATAGAGGTTTGCCAGATCCAACCATGATTACAATAGCCCAAGAAGCTGAATTTATATGCTCCAAGAATAACAGTACACTGCAAATAATAACTCATACAGATTTTGTGTCAAAATATGTAATGATCCATAATAATTCTCTATAAGCCATATCTATTGTCATGTTCAGAAAAGAAATTTAGATATGAACATACTCTCAATAAGTCAAGCTATTACATTGATAACATCATAAGAGTTTCTTAAAGGAAGAAGCTTGGGAGGATGTGGGAGCTATGGTAAACATTTTAGTTAACTATGATGGTTCAATCTAGCCAAAATACCAAGCCTACTCCAATATGGCCAATATATGGGAATAACATGGTCCATGACCATTAGAGAACTCTACAAATCCTACCTAATCCATTACTATTTCTCTCACATCCTAGTACATAACAAGAAAGAAAGAACCTTGACTCCAGGGGACTTAAATGGGAAATTATTCATGCAATGCCATTAGAACCCCATAATTCTAGTGCTCAGATGTTTTCAGAAGGGTCTACTATATGAATATTTGATGCCTAGAGACTTTGGCAGAAGCCTAATCCCAACATCCTATTTTGAAAACTTGAATTGGAGATTCAGTAATTCCCTAACGCAGTCAACACATGCAGCTCATTGGAAAGAAAACTCCTGGAGATCATTGGATTTTCATAGAGACACAACTGAATAGCATCACAAGCACCCTTTATGTCATAGGTGATGTCAGAAGGTCATTCCCAAAAGCATGAAAGAGCTTAGTAAAGTCCCCTAATGAAATGGAAATTGTTTATACAGAAATATGTTATGGGAGGACATAATAAAGATAATATTTTTAAAAATCAGTAAAATAGAAGCAAAGAAAAGCAAAACACCTGCAAGGTGGTACCTTACCTATAGAGAAAAGAGAAAAAAGACAAATTATTCATATCATAAATAAAAGCAAATGAACATCATACAGATCCCTCATACAAGGTAAAGGGAGCCAAAAACATGGTGAAAAAAGATTTGACTTTAGCCCTGATTGGTGTGTCTCAGTTGGGCGTCATTCCACAAAACAAAACAAAGGTCACCAATTCTATTCTCAGGGCACATGCCTGGACTGTGGACCAGGTCCCTGGTTAGGGAGGTATGGAAAGCAACTGATTAATATTGCTCTCCCTTTCTTCCTTTCTTCCTTCCCCCACTCTCTAAAAATAAATAAATAAAACCTATATTTAAAAACATATGTGACTTTGTGTAGTGAGAACACCAAGAGATATACAGAACATGTATCATAGAAATGTACACTTGAGACTTACACAATCTTATTAAGCAATGTTACCCCAATAAACTTAAATTTTAAAGGAGAAAACAAAATGTGGAAAAAATAAATAAAATTAGGATCCTCAAAATCAACCATGTCATCTAAAGGACACTGGAACCATTTGCCCCATTATTTCAGGGAGACAACAAGGGCACCTATAGGCTACTGGGGGCTATGGATTAAAAACATAATCTTCTATGTGGAGTCAAAAATACAATTAAAAAAGGAAAATAAAATAAAAAGAATAATCAATTGTAATTATGAAAATGTTAACTCAGTGAATTGGATGACTTAGATGAAATGGGTAAAGTATGAGGAAAACACAACCTGCTAAAATGACTCAAAGAAATTGATAAGCTAACTACTCCTGTATCTCCTAAAAAATGAACCATCCTTTTCTGTAGACATGATTATGTCATAAGAAATACTAAGGAACCTTCGGGGATTACTAGAAGTAGTCAGTGAACTTAGCCAGTTTATAAAATTCAAGATCAAAATAATTATTCAACTGCACTTCTATATATTAGCATCAACAATAATTAGAAAATAAAAACAATTTAAGCACCTTTTACAATAGCATTTGAAAAAATGAACACTTAGGAAAAGATGAGCAAGATCCTTGTCTAAAAACTACAAATCTTCTCAGAATTAAGTTTTTAAACACCTAAATAATTGGATATATCACGTTCAGGAATTAGAAAATTCAAAATTGTTAAGATGTTATTCACTTCAAAATGATCTATACATTCACCTCAATCAGAATAAAGCTGAGAGCATGCTATTTTGAAGATGAGAACAACTGTATTTCCACAAAACAAATACAGTCTCTCATCCCACATGCTGTTCTGCAAAGTGACTTTGCTGCACCCTCATAAATAGCACTGCTGTAAACATAGGCACACAAAAAGATGCTCAACACCACTAGCCATCAGAGGTGCAAGTTAAAACCACAATGAGATACCACCTCACACCTGTCAGAATGGCCATCACTAATAAATCAACAAACAAGTGCTGGGGAGGGTGTGGAGAAAAGGAACCCTAGTCCACTGTTGGTGGGAATGCTGACTGGAGTAGCCACTGTGGAAAACAGTATGGAATGTCCTTAAAAACCTAAAAATAGAACTGCCTTTTCTTATTGCTGTTCAGTTTTGACCCAGAAAAAAAGAAGGAGCTCCTGCCCTTTCCTGAAAGCTTGGATGGAACTGGAGAACATTATGGTAAGAGAAATAAGCCAGGCACTAAAAGACAAATACCATATGATCTCACCTATAAGAAGAATCCAATGAACAAAATACGCTAACAAGCAAAATAGAACCGCAGGCATGGAAACATGGAACAGACTGAAGGTGAAGAAAGGACAGGTGGGAGGGGGATAAGGGTTGAATGAAGGGGAAGATAATAGTAAGGAACATGTATGAATGGCCCACAGACATGGACAACAGAGTGGGGAATGACTATGGTAGAGGGAAGCAAGGAGTAGGCTGAACCGAAAAGGGGAAAAGAGAAAAAATCGAGCCAACTAATAGAATAACAAAAAATATTTTTAATGGATATTCGGGTCCTTTGTCTATTTTTAACCACGTTACTTGGGGAATTTACCCACTGAGTTATAGAAGTTCTTCGTCTAATTACAATATTAACCCCTTGTGAAATGTATGATTTGCAAATATTTTCTCCCATTCTGTGCAGCACCTTTTCATTTGGTTGCTTCTTTCCTATGATGTGCCATGGAGTCTGGATTTCCAACTTCAGACCCTGGACTTCAAGCTGATGTCAGGCTGGATGAGATCTTAACTGGCCTGACAGCTTCTACCACCTCCCTCTGGGAGTCCTGAGTTGCCCTTTAACAAGTCTGACAATGTCACTGGAGAGACTTTGTCTATACAGTCTTTTATCTACATGGACAAAAAAGAACAAAGGACCCAGATCAACAGCCTAATATCCCAACCATCCCTGCTAAGCACCCATTCATATGGACAAAGTCATCTTGGACCCTCCTTAAATGCCCAGCAATCAGCTGAACACTACAGAGTGATCTCAGTCCATGCCAAAAGAATCATTCAGTCAGGTTTTCCCTGAACTACCAGAAGGAGGATGACGAGGACCAGGAGCAACAGCCCTAACACTAAACCCTGTAGGTGTATAAAATTTGATATAGTAAATAGGAAGTATTTAATTATTAATGGAATGAATCATAAAACAAATTATTTTACCTATTTGGGAGAAATAAACGTAGATCCTTTTTCATCACAAAATAATTCTATATGGGTTAAAAAAAATTTTGAAAGCCATTTTAAAAACTAAGCTGTTATAATTAATAAAATCTTTTAAGAAGAAAATGGAATTTTCCAAGAGTAATGTTATGGAAGAAATCAAAAAAAGAAAGAATATGAAAATATAACATATTTATATAAGAACACCCATAATTATAGCATAAATAACATAAGGAAAATATTTGTAGCAAATATCAAGAAAGAACAAAAATTTCTAGCAAATATGCACATAAATTTAATCTAGAAAGTGTTCTTCAAAACTCATTAGTAAGGAAAGAAGAAGATGGCAGAGTCGTAGGAGGGTACA
>NW_025333540.1:0-20922 GCF_019186645.2 Phyllostomus hastatus | reverse complement strand
TTTTATTACTGTTATTCTACTGCAGTTGTCCCCATGTTCCCCCTTTGCTCCCTCCACCTACCCCGCCCCACCCCCGCTCCCACAGTCCAGCCCCACACTGCTGTCTGAGTCTGTGGTCACTCGTACATGTTCTTCAAACAATGCTGCCCCCTGTTTCCCACCGTCCCCCTCCCCCGAGTGAGGTTGTCAAATGCTCACTCCAATCTGTGTGCCTGGTTGGCTGCAGGACCATTTGGGGTTACTCCGAGATGACTGGGCAACAAGGCAGACTCTCCAGTCACCGTCCTGCACTGTTTGGGGACCAGCGTTTCTCGGGGGTCGGATCCTCCAGCCCATCCCTGGGGGGTGGCCCTGGGTGCAGGTGGGGGAGGAGGCCCGGGCCCTGACCACGGGCAGTTTTCCCTCAGTTCCTGTTCCCAGCCTCAGGCCTCTCCTCCCCCTTCCTCTGCTCCCCTGCTCCACTGTGCTGGGTGACCCTGACCTTCAGCCTCTGGTTCACGTTCATCAGATCACAAGTCTGGGGCTGTTTCCTGGGTGGGTGGGTGGGGTGCTCAGCTGACTCTCTGTCCTGACCAGGCTCTGAAGCTGCTGCGTGTCCAGACCTTCCACAACCTCCCTGTTCACCGGCCCTGCGTCAATGCCGCCTTTTCAGCCCCTGCCGAGAGCTGAGGTGCCTGGGCCCCTCAGGGCCAGAGTGGGCCTGTCCTCATGTGTCCTGGCAGAGGGAGGGGGCTGCAAACCAAGCACCAGAACACTGGCTTGTCCTTCTCCCCCACCCCCCAGCTTGCTCACCCCCTCCATCTGATTCCCAGGGTCCATCACAGAAGCTGTCTCCCTCTTTCTTCCTCTGAGTTCACACCACTTAGTTGTCCCCTGCTGTGCTGTCGCTGGGGCTGGGGGTTAGGAGGAAGGGCACGCAGGCCCAGCTCCAGCCCACTCTGCTGTACTGGAAGGCCGCCTGGTCTCCACTGTCACAACTTCCTGATGCCAGCTGCATGATTGGCCCCATGCTCTGCCTCGCGGCTCCTGGGACATCCTCCCCTGTATTTTTCTCCAGACAAACTTGGGCATCACTTTTAATGTTCATTAATTCAATCAGCCCTGGCCAGTGTGGCTCATTTGGTTGGAATGTCGCCCCATAAACCAAAAGGTTGTGGGTTTGATCCCTGGTCAGGTGAGGATAATAAAATTGTGTAAAAACAGTCAGATTTGCCTGCAGTGCATATTCTATTGGGATTTCTGAAGAGTTGATATTTGATGACAGCGTCTCTTTTCTGCAGCTTTGAATGACATTTTATTTCATGATATTTTCCTTCTCAGGAAACTTTTGTGGTTTCCCTGTCTCTGAAACAGCCCTGTGAAGGCTGTTCTCAGCGCCGGTCAGTGGGAATGTCCGGATGCTCTGTGCACTGGGTCTTCACGGGTACGGCACCTCACTGCCTGTTACTGAGATTGAAAAGATGAGTTTCTTCTTCTTTCTCTCCTTACTTGTGTTTAAAATATTTATCTTCATCTAGACACCTTGAGAAACTTAATCTTAAAACCTTTTCAGTTGAGGCTTTTGGCTTTTCTGGGAAGAAGTTTGTATTATCTGCCAATGATTGTCATAAGACTTTCCCCCAAGTGCCATGAACCTCTCTGTTGCTTCTGCTTCTGGCAGCTCTGCTCCTAAGGTTCAAATGCTGTCTCTGTCCTCTGGTTGGACCGGCCCAGCTGCTTATCACCCAGCCTGGGGCTGGGGGACAGGAAGACTGGGTCCAGTCTCAGGCTGGGGTCTGGGACCTGTGGCTTCTTGCTGACACATCTGTGGCTTGTCTTCCTGTCACCTGCCTGGGAGCCAGCCCCAAACCCACATCCACAGTGGAGGGTACGTGAAGGTTGGGGTCTGGTCCAGACCAACAGTGGGGTAACAGGGAGGGAGCCCCACCCTCATCACCTAGAGAGTTTATCCTGTGGGCCTGTGGGACCAGCCCCTCCTCTCCTGGAGCTCATGGCTCCTGCTCTGATGGGCCCCCAGGCCAGGGGGGATGATGACTGTGTCTCCTGAAGACTCCGGGTGCCCCCAGAGTAGCCACAAGCTCAGCAAGGATGACAATGACTCTGGCCCCAAGAGGGAATGATGGGGTTCTAGAGTCCTGAGCTCACCCGAGTGTTGCAAAGCACCCCTACATGACCTCATTGCCTGGCTCACCGGGGACAGGGCAGTGGTTCAGGAGTGTGAGGACCCCCCTCCTCTTGCTCCTCCTCTCAAACCGTTCTCTGGCCCCATCCCACGGTTGGTGGAGAATGAGTCTCAGAATGTCAAAGGCCAGAGAAAGTCTGCCTGACTGAGTGGCCGGCCTCTGCCTGGGGTTGGATTTGGGGAACAGAGCTGCTCTGTTCAGGAAGCAGGAAGCATGGTGGGGGGGGTGTGCTGCCAGCACTGTGGGGGACACCTCGGGTCCCTGGGGTGCAGGAAGAGTTCCTTCTGGGACCTGAAGAGAGGCGAGGAGAAGAGCATCACACTGGCCCCTCTCCCACTCTTCGCTGTGCATTTTGACAAAGTTGGATCGTGCGCACGATGGACTAGGACAGTGGAACAAGTGTGTGGCAGTGTCCTGGGCAGGGGGAGCAGACACCACAGCCTGGGGCCTCTCACCACAGAACCGTGCCCTGTCCGTGTGGGAGGCCAGAAGTCTAACACTCAGGTGTCGGCAGGGCCCCACTCCCTCCGAAGGGTCCAGGGAAGGGTCCTCCCTACCTCTGCCAACCCCCGGTGTTGCTGGCAAGTGGTGGAGGCTCAGCCTCCTGCAAGCCCGTCCTTCTCCGAGGGGGACGTGCACCTCACGAGAAGGGGAGCAGTGGAAGTGCGGGGTCTCCTAGCACCTAGCTCTGGGCTCAGGTGCAAAGCCCCCTATTCCATTCATGCCCTTACTCTGTTTTATTTGTTTCATCTTTTTAAAAAAAATCTTCCATGTGCATACTGTTCATGTCACTACTGATATGTCTCCAGCACCCAGTTCTCTGATGGGCTCAGAGAAGACACTCAATGTTTCTTGTTTGGCAGATGGCCTGTTGGCCACCACTGGTCCCACTGAAGGGGTAAGCCCTGCCTCCTACCACACCCCCCCCCCCAGGGAGGGAGGGCTTTCCCCTTGCCCAGTTCCTGGGCAGGGAGGATAAAGGGGCTCAGAGGGGTCCAGGAGCAGAATGCAGAGAGACCTGGCATGGTGAGGCTGCTGCTCAGCCCCCCGCCCTCTGTCCTGCCAGTCCCAGGGCCCTGCCCCAGGTCTGCCCTCACTCTGGCTCCCCTCTCTCCCTGCAGATGCTGTGGCTGCTCTTCCTGACCCTCCCCTGCTTGGGGGGCTCCATGCCTGTGACCTCTGGTGAGTCCTCATCCCCAAGCCTGCCCTGTCTCCAAACTCCTGACCCTGGTCTCTCAGAGGCCACCCCTGGGATTCGGTGGCAGTCCCCACATGGGGACGGCCCTGGGAGAACTGAGTGTGAGGGCCATGCTGGGTGCCAGGTAGGGGTGCCTGGGTCCCTGATGGCTCCTCCTCTGCTTCCCCAGACCCCAGCCCAGGCACTGAGCTGGTGGGCATCGTGGGAGGGCACAATGCCCCCCCTGGGAGGTGGCCGTGGCAGGTGAGCCTGTGGATCTCATCCGAGACAGATAACAAGTGGCAGGTTCGTGTGGGGGGCTCCCTCATCCACCCCCAGTGGGTGCTGACCGCTGCCCACTGCATTCCAGGGTAAGTTCCCACCTGCCACCCCTGAGGGGTGGAAGACAACATTGGGAGGCATTCGATGTGTGCTGTGGGCAGTTGTGGGCCGGGGGGCTGCAGGTTGCCTGCTGGGATGAGCTTCCTGGGGTTCCCTGGCCCACCGCAGAGGGAGGACCCTGGGCTCTAAGGGGCTGACCCACCTCCTGCTCTGCTGCAGCCTCTTAGATGCTTCTGGTCTTCTGTCTCCCAGGAAATACCCAGTGCCTCAGCACTTCAGGGTCCAAGTGGGACAAGTGAGACTCTCAGACAGTAACACCGTGCAAGTGGCTGAGGTCATCCGCCACCCCAAGTACAACCTCACACAGCAGGCACAGGGTGGGGCTGACGTGGCGCTTCTCAAGCTGAAGGCCCCCGTGAAACAGTCTAACCTGGTCAACTGGGTCACCCTCCCACCAGCAAGGTTCACGGTCCCCTCGGGCACGAGGTGCTGGGTGACAGGCTGGGGTAACATTGCTGTCAATGGTAAGAACCAGGATGAGGAGTTGAAATGAGAGGAGGAGACTCAGGGGCAGACTCAGTGGGGTGACGGCCAAGCTTTGCAGATGAGGCCTTAGCTGGGACCCCTCCTGGGGCCTCTCCTGGGAACGGGAGGCAGACAGCCCCGGGGACTCTGCTGAGGGGCCGACACCAGAGGAGCAAGAGCCAGGCCAGGCCACGGGCGTCTCTCTGCTCTCATTCTGTGCCAGGCCCCGAGTGTGCCCTTACGTGGGTCCCCCACTTTCCTCAGTTCCCCTTCCCCCTGCAGTCCCGATGGGGGGTTGGGAAATGAGGGGAGAGAGAGCTTGAGTGACTTGCTCATGGATTCATTATGAAAAGGACAAAGTCAAATCTGACCCTATGCCTAACTCACTCTGCATTTCTAGGGGAAAACACATGCTCTGGCTTTTTAAAAATAATTATTTGTGAGTTAAAGAGCAACCTGCCCTGGCTGGTGTGGCTCAGTGGACTGAGCACCGGCCTGGGAACTGAGAGGTTGCTGGTTGGATTCCCAGTCAGGGCCCATGCCTGGGGTGTGGTTCAGGTCCCCAGTAGCGGGCGTGGGAGAGGCAACTAATAGATGTTTCTCTCTCACATCGATGTTTTTCTCCCTCTCTTTCTCCCTCCCTTCCCTTTCTCTAAAAAAAACATAAATAAAATCTTTTAAAAAACAAACACAAAAAATCTATTTGTCTGCTTCTTTTTGGAGCCTGGTGCCCACATTGTCAGCGTAGAGATTATCAGCCACTGACCTGGAATGACCCCGGGGAGTTGAAGCCCTGGGTAACTCCCACCCAGCGTCCCCTGGGGCACTGAGGCTCACAGTGTGGTCCTGGAACCCAGGAACTGTGACTGCCTGCCCCTTCAGGACCACAGGCTCACTTGGCTTCTTCTCACAGTGCCGCTGCCCCCACCCCACCACCTGCAGGAGGTGGAGGTCCCCATCGTGGCCCAGATGAGATCTGCAGGCAGCAATACCGTCCAATCAACAAGATTATCAAGGACGACATGCTGTGTGCAGGGAGCAACGGCCAGGACTCCTGCCAGGTGAGACCCCCCAGCCCTGCCCCGACTGTGGCCTCCATCCATTGCTCCTGCTCACAGGGACCCTGAGTATTGAACATCTGTCTCTTCTTCCCACAGGGTGACTCTGGGGGCCCCTTGGTCTGTAACTGGAGGGGCACCTGGTTGCAGGTTGGAGTGGTGAGTTGGGGGGCATGCTGCGGCCTTCCCAACTATCCTGGAGTCTATGCCCGAGTGACATCCTACTTGTCCTGGATCCATCACTATGTCCACTCGTCTACTTGAGCCCAGGGCAGGGACAAGGATGCTGCCCACATGCGATGAAGACGGTCCCTCTAGGGCCTGTGGGGGACCCTCCCTGCTCCTTCCCCAAAACTAGCTCTTCATTGCCCCTAGCGCCCTCCTCCACCCCCTGCTCTGAGGTCCTTCTGCCTCTGTCCCCTCCTTCAGCATCTGTCTCTCCCCTGACAGGTAAAAGGGAGAGGCCCCACTGGGGTTGGGGTGGGAGGCAGCATTCCAGGTCTCCTGCCCACTCTGTAGCTCATTAAACTGCATCAAAAACAGACTCTGGACTGAGTGCACTTACCTGGGGGTGTGGCTGAGGCGGCTGCTGGGTGGGATCTTCCTGGTGGGGGAACCCAGGCTACAGGAATGGGACGGTGTTGGGGGAGGCAGATGGGCAACCTTGACCGCAGCATGGTCCAGGGCCACGTGGGTGGGTTCTCTTGGTGGGGTGAAGGGCAGGTTTTCTGCCTGGGCTCTGAAACCTCAGCACAGAGGACAGCTCCCAGAAGGGTCCCGCATCAGAACTCCATCCTTCCTCCTTCCATCACAATCAGCCTGTAACTGCTGTTTGGAATGGCTTGGACTTGGCAGCGTGAAAGCAGAGAGATTTGTGTTTCCATTGTCACCCCTGCTCTTTCTGAGTCCATGCACCTAACCCTCCTTCCCCAGTTTGATCAGCTTCTTGGACCCAATGAAGTGCAGTCCCGTTTCTAAGGGTGAAAAAGGCTACCTGCTCCAATGCAGAACCTCAGTCTCTCATTCAGAGCTTCTCCTGAGCAGGGGAACCTGCAGGAGGCCAGGGACAAGCCCAGTTGTGGTTCTTCCCATTCCAAGTCCTTGAGCTCCCCTCACTCCTGGGTCCTCATTGGTTGGAAGTGGCCAGAGAGGAGGAGTGAAGAGGCAGAAGTTCATCCTTCACCCATACCATTCTCCTGGTGTTGGCGCCCCCTGCTGGAGAGGAACTAGGCTGCATCATCCTCCCAATCCTCTGCAAAGCTCCTGTCTTTTTACTGTGGGTGGGATGGGGGTTCCAGTGCACCAGAAAAGCTCCTCCGTTTCTAAACCTAGTCAGCTGTGAAGCCACTCCCTGCCCCGAGGCAGTGATGTGCACATTCCTGCTGAACCCACCTGTCCTGGGTGGGTCCCTGCACCTTCAGGGTGGGCCAGGACCCACCAGAGCCCTTGCAGCCTGAGGCAGCCCTGTATTGTGGGGGAGGGGCCTCCACACCCTTCAGAGACAGGCTGGTCCCCAGAGTCTCATTTCTGAAATGTGATGGCAGCCTTTGAGACCTTTCAGTAACCAAGACCCCTGCCCCCCGGGACCAGGGGGAAAACAGTCCTCTCCTCTAACTGTGACCTGGGTGCCTGGGGGGAGGTTGGACTCTGGAGTTAGGGAGAGTGAAAGTTCCAGGGTGGGTGGGTCAGGAGCTGCTTCCCCCATGGTCCCAGGTGAGGCGGGAGACAGCATAGGAAGATCTCTGAGACTGCAATGCTGTCAGTGGCCAGCATTTGGCATCCTGGTTGCCAGGAAACACCTTTTACCAATTACGTAGAAGAAATAGTAAACCGAGGCAGGAAGGAGGAAGGAGACATGTCTCACATGCTAACTCAGCAGAACTAAGCCTGGTCTGATAATATTGCCAGGTGTTCCAACATCACAAGAAACACCGTGTTAGCAAGAAAGAAGGAAAGTGCCCCAATTGTAGTTCACTTCCTCCTGTCACGTATTTGTTTTACAACAGGATGACCAAGGGGAGTCTGGAGCAAGATAAGGATTTGGGCTGACAGACCCCCACACATCCCTAAGTTTGGGTAGTCACATTCCCAGAGGAAAGCTGGCGCCACATTTACCCGTTAATCAATATGTGACCTTTCCCCTCCTATCCCACCAACTATATAAGTCCTGAGAACAAAGGACTCTCTCTCTGTGGCTCGAGGGCTCAGGGTGCTTTGGCTCTTGGGCCACAGGGCTTCTGGCCACCAGGCCTCAGGCTGCCCAGGGGCTTGCCACCCTGGTCTCCAGCCTCTCTTGCTTTTCTCACCCTGCTTTGCCCTGAAACTTTGCCTTTCACCCCGTACTCTACCCAGTCCTGTTCTCTTCCATGGGAATGGACCACTAATAAACTGATTACACACTACTAGATTTGCTGATCTGTAATTCTTGGCATGCCTCAGGCAAGAAGAACCAGGTCTCTCCCGTCAACACAGGCTCTGCAGCCTGGCTTTCCTGGGAGCCTGGAGCTCTCCAGCAAATCCCTTTTCTGGGAAAATGAGGCCTGAGACTCAGCTGGAAGGCACCACTGTGCAGATGGGCCCCCCTGGGGGTCTGCTCCACCCAGGGAGGGGGGAGGGGCTGACACAAGCATAGCCTGGCACTGTGCTCCTTGGAGTCCCAGGCACCTGTCAGTGGGGGCCACGCTGAAGGGCGGCTGCCAGGTGACCCACTCAGATCCAGCTGGCCCTCTGCCTGCAGGAGGGTGTGGCTGTGCCTGCCTTGCTGCCTGGTTCCGAGGCATTGTGAATCCCTTTGCAGCCCGTGAAAGCTTTCCTCTGCTGGTGGGAGGCATGGTCAGAGCTTTAGTGTTCGCAGGGTGAAGAATGAGGGTCTGAGAGACTCCGGGGCTGGAGCTCCCAAGGGAGGGAGAGGGGCCTGGCTAGGACCTGGTGTTGGAGGACGGGCCGGGTCTGACCAACCTGAGCTGGGACTGTGTCTGCAGGCATGGCCAAAGGGTGGACCCTCAGGGCTCTCTCTCCTGAGGATGGGCCCAGGGCCCTGCCCCCCCATCTGGCTGAAATCACCACCAGAGCACCTCACCTCCTGGGCTGGGCTGTAATGCCAGGCGGGCTGAGCCAGGAGGCCTGGGCTGGAGCTGGAGGCTGAGGATGGCGTGTTGCTTCTAGTGTCTGGGGTCAGTTCCCACTGGGCCCTGGCCTGGCAGAGGTGGGGGCTGGGGTAGCTGAGCCAGCGGGGTCTTGTCACCCCAAAGACACCCTTCCAGGGCCAGTCAGTGCCCAGGGGGACTCTGGGGTAAGGGCCTGCAGGTGTTGGCCTCTTCTCCTAGTGGGAGGTAGCCAGAGACACCTTCAGGGCTTGGAAGTGCATTCTACCTAGGGGCACGCCCTTCCCTCCAGGTGGAAAAACACCTCAGTCACCATCAGGCTCTGGCACCTGTGCTGGTGGCCTGGGGTCCCAGTAACAAAACCCCACAGATGGTGGGGTGTGTGCTTAAAACAACACAAATCCATCCCTGTGTCCTAGGCTACACATCTTCCGAGGTTTCGGGCTGTTTCTCTTCTGGTGAGGCTGGTAACCCTTGGCCTGTGGCTGAGTTTCTCCCCCTCCACCTCCCACCCCTCCCTGTCTCCTCTGTGTCTCTCTGCATCCTCACCTCTTCTGACGAGGACACCCATCACTGGATTTAGGGCCACCCTACTCCAGTCTGACCTCATCTTCACACCTGCAGCTACACCTGCAGTGACCCTGTTTCCAAATAAGGCCAGGGTCTGAGGCTCTGGGCTTCCCTGACCCGCACGGATCTGCCTCAGGGGTGAGGCTACATGTTAGGCAGGCTGTGTGCTCCGGAGAGGGGAGCTGAGCCCTAGAGATGCAGGGGCTCACCACACTGAATACTTGGGGGTCCCGTGGTCAGGGATACAGGGGCACCCCCTTCACAATGACAGTCGGTGACGACATCGGAGCCTCTCAGGTGAAGCAGCGTGCCCCACTCCTCAGAGGCTGCTCAGCCGGTGAAGTTGGGGACACAAAAGCTGCCAGTTCAGCGGGTCCCAGTGCCGGGAAGGGCCCCCTGCAGGTCCAGGCTGTCGTCTGCGCCACGGGACTCGGCAGACACTTGGTGTCCAAGTGTTGGTGTGGGCAAGCCCCGTGGGGGAGTGACACTGTCAGGGCCAGGCAAAGTGCACTGAGGGATATTATTATTATTATTATTATTATTATTATTATTTTGTCCTCACCTGAGTACATTGTTTTTCATTGCTCTCTACAGAGAGGAAGGGAGAGAAATGGGGATGTGAGAGGGAAGCACTGATCACTTGCCTCCCACACCTGCCCAGACCAGGGATCCTTCCCATCAGGACCGGGGTCCCATGCTCCTGCACCCAGACTGGGGACCAACCTGCAAGCTGGGTACATGCCCTGACTGGGAATTGAACCTGCAACCTTTCTGTATGGGATGGCCCTCCGACCACCTGAGCCACGCTGGGCAGGGCCCAAGGAACATCACTGAGATGTAAGTTACAGCTGGAGCCTGGACGTGTTGAGTTCCTTGTGTCTAGGGGCCAGTGGGCACGAGGAAGTGCCACCACCTGGGTAGGGACAGTGGCCCTGACCAGTGGGAGGAGGAAGGGCTGCTGTGTCACAGTGGAGGGCAGGGAAGATGGGGGCACTTCTGTGTCCCTGGGCACCTCCTCCTCGATTGTGGTGGCAGATGGACAGCTGCAGCTCCCTGTGCCCGAGAGTCCATGTGACCAGACAGGGCTCAGACCCTCGGGAATGGGGGTCTGTGCTGTGCTACCAGGTCAGAGCCAGAGAGCAGAGCAAAGGGGGAAGATCCACATGGACAGCGGAGGGGCCCCATCGGCCTCAGTTGTACTGTGAACCTCTCCTTCCCAGCTTGCCTGGGCACAGAGGTCCTCTGTGGTCCTGCAGCAGCTGTCCCCAGCACACGAGGCAGGGGAGGGTGGGCAGTGCTGGACACAGAGGGGGCCTCCAGCGCCCCCTCCAGGGTGGGACTTGGTGACCCCGGTCTGGGAGGGCTGGCAGCTCCTTCTGGTTGTGTCACCCCATCAGGTCCCTCTTGGTCACTGCAGGAAGATGCAAGGGCCAGAATTTTGTTGCAGTGAGACCGTGGGACACTGGGTCTCCCCATGGGTTGGCCAAGGCGTTGTCAGTCCTGCATCATGCCCCAGCCCCTCCCTCAGCCCTGCTGTGCTCCGTCCACCTGTCACAAACATGCCTTTCCCCGATTTGTAATCTGCATGAGACACCCCTTCTCATTGCAGGCTTCCAGAGAGTTCAGCCTGCAGAGAGGACAGTTTGTCATGTCCCTCAGCAGGTGGCAGTGAGGCGGCTGCAGTGCAGTCAAAGGGAGGTGTGCTCCATGTGGCATCCCAGGGTTCAGTGCAATCAGGGGCTGCCCTGTGGCTCCAGTGACGTAGCACCTGGCGTCTCCGCCTCCCCTGTCCCTGCCTGCCTGAGCCCCCCGCACACCAGAGCTTCTTCCAGCAAACCCGCATCCTCCTGACATCCTCTCCTCTGCTCATTTCCGCTGGCCTGGTTGTTCTGAGGTGAGGTCCTTGAAGGTGGAGCCTGCTTGTTGCCCAGTGACAGCCTGGAGGGGGGTCTGGGGGAAGCAGGGAGAGCCCGGCATGAGCTCTTCATTGCCTGTTGACTGTCTCACGGACCTGGGCTGAGCCTGAGAAACCAGAAGCTCCCCTTCCTGCCCACAGCCCAGCCAAGGGGCTGACCCTACCTGTCCCTTCCCCTGCCAGGGATAAAGGGGCTCAGAGAGCCCCCAGAGGAATGAGAGGAGGGTTCCATCAGGGTGCGGGTGCCCCTGCTCAGACCCGGGCTTCTCCATCTCCCCCCTCCAGGGGGTCTCCTGCAGGCCACCGCCCACCCCCACAGATGCTGTGGCTGCTGTTCCTGACCCTCCCAGGCCTGGGGGGCTCTGTGCCTCTGTTCTCAGGTGAGTCCTGACTCCCGGAACCCATTTTCTGCCTCAGGCTGCCCAAAACCCTCAGCACCAGGTGCTCAGGGTGGCACTGGCTGGCCCATTCCTGGGGGGGACTGAGTGTGAGAGTCCCTGCTGGGGTCTGTGACAGAGCCCCTTTTTGCTTCCCAGACCCCAACTCGAGAGGGAGCATGGTGGCATGTGGGGGTACACAGTGCCCCTGCTGGACAGTGGCCTTGGCAGGTCAGCCTCCAACAGCTTGAGGAGGAGCTTGAGCTGTGGCCACACACATGTGGGGGCTCCCTCACCCACCAAGAGTGGGTGCTGACCACCGCCCACTCGGCGCAGTGGTGAGTCACACAGTCTGATTCCCCTGGGCAGCGGTGGGCGTGGGGAGCACGCAAAGTGGTGATTGGAGAGGGGTTTGGGCAGGTCCCTGGGTGTCAGGGAAAGCCACTGTTAGTGGACGGCCCAGTTCTTGCTGCTGTGCGGAGACTAGGCTGTCCCCTCACCTCCTCTGAGAAGCTCCCTGTGCCCGAGAGTCCATGTGACCAGACAGGGCTCAGACCCTCGGGAATGGGGGTCTGTGCTGTGCTACCAGGTCAGAGCCAGAGAGCAGAGCAAAGGGGGAAGATCCACATGGACAGCGGAGGGGCCCGTCGGCCTCGGTTGCACTCTGACCTCTTCTTCCGAGGTCGCCTGGGCACAGAGGTCCTCTGTGGTCCTGCAGCAGCTGTCCCCAGCACACGAGGCAGGGGAGGGTGGGCAGTGCTGGACACAGAGGGGGCCTCCAGCGCCCCCTCCAGGGTGGGACTTGGTGACCCTGGTCTGGGAGGGCTGGCAGCTCCTTCTGGTTGTGTCACCCCATCAGGTCCCTCTTGGTCACTGCAGGAAGATGCAAGGGCCGGAATTTTGTTGCAGTGAGAACGGTGGACACTGGGTCTCCCCATGGGTTTGCCAAGGCGTTGTCAGTCCTGCATCATGCCCCAGCCCCTCCCTCAGCCCTGCTGTGCTCCGTCCACCTGTCACAAACATGCCTTTCCCCTGATTTGTAATCTGCATGAGACACCCCTTCTCATTGCAGGCTTCCAGAGAGTTCAGCCTGCAGAGAGGACAGTTTGTCATGTCCCTCAGCAGGTGGCAGTGAGGCGGCTGCAGTGCAGTCAAAGGGAGGTGTGCTCCATGTGGCATCCCAGGGTTCAGTGCAATCAGGGGCTGCCCTGTGGCTCCAGTGACGTAGCACCTGGCGTCTCCGCCTCCCCTGTCCTGCCTGCCTGAGCCCCCCACACCAGAGTGTCTTCCAGCAAACCCGCATCCTCCTGACATCCTCTCCTCTGCTCATTTCCACTGGCCTGGTTGTTCTGAGGTGAGGTCCTTGAAGGTGGAGCCTGCTTGTTGCCCAGTGACAGCCTGGAGGCGGGTCTGGGGGGAAGCAGGGAGAGCCCGGCATGAGCTCTTCATTGCCTGTTGACTGTCTCAGGGACCTGGGCTGAGCCTGAGAAACCAGAAGCTCCCCTTCCTGCCCACAGCCCAACCAAGGGGCTGACCCCACCTGTCCCTTCCCCTGCCAGGGATAAAGGGGCTCAGAGAGCCCCCAGAGGAATGAGAGGAGGGTTCCATCAGGGTGCGGGTGCCCCTGCTCAGACCCGGGCTTCTCCATCTCCCAGGGGGATCCTGGTCTCCAGGGGGTCTCACGCAGGCCCCTGCCCACCCCCACAGATGCTGTGGCTGCTGTTCCTGACCCTCCCAGGCCTGGGGGTGCTCTGTGCCTCTGTTCTCAGGTGAGTCCTGTCTCCCGGGCCCATCTTCTGCCTCAGGCTGCCCAGAGCCCTCAGCACCAGGTACTCAGGGTTGGACTGGCTGGCCCACTCCTGGGAGGGACTGAGTGTGAGAGTCCCTGCTGGGGTCTGTGACAGAGCCCCTTTTTGCTTCCCAGACCCCAGCTCGAGAGGGAGCAGGGTGGCATATGGGGGTGCACAGTGCCCCTGCTGGACCATGGCCTTGGCAGGTCAGCCTCCGACAGCTCGAGGAGGAGCTTGAGCTGTGGCCACACACATGTGGGGGCTCCCTCACGAACAAGCAGAAGGTGCTGACCACCGCCCACTGCCCCAGTGGTGAGTCACACAGTCTGATTCCTCCTGGGCAGCGGTGGGCGTGGGGAGCACGCAAAGCTGTGATTGGAGAGGGGTTTGGGGCAGGTCCCTGGGTGTCAGGGAAAGCCACTGTTAGTGGACGGCCCAGTTCTTGCTGCTGTGCCAAGACTGGGCCTGTCCCCTCACCTCCTCTGAGAAGCTCCTGGCCCCTCTCCCTCAGG
Organism: Phyllostomus hastatus; assembly: GCF_019186645.2. NCBI lineage: Eukaryota > Metazoa > Chordata > Mammalia > Chiroptera > Phyllostomidae > Phyllostomus > Phyllostomus hastatus. The sequence continues at coordinate 7,369 of NW_025333540.1, read as the reverse complement.
GAGGACTTGGAGGCTTATGCAGTCAGGGTCCGAGTTGGGCAGCTGAGACTCTAGGACCAGGACAAACTGACAAATGTGACTCAGATCATCTGCCACCCCAAGTTCAACCACACGCAGCCCTGTCTGCTGAGGGGGGCACAGACATTGCCCTCCTGAAACTGGGGGCCCGGTGACACTCTCCAAGCACATCAGCCGGGTCACCCTCCCACCTGCCTCCCTAAAGGTCCCTGAGAAGAGGATGTGCTGGGTGACCGGCTGGGGTTCCATCAGCCTCACAGGTAAGGCTCAGGGAGGCCTGGTGGGGTGTGTGCAGATGCAGGGTGGTCCGCTGGATGTGTGGGAGTGGCTTTGCTGAAAATGCTTTATTCCCTGCAGTTTTGGGGAATCCTCCACCTTTTGGTTGTGGCAAAGTACACAGAATGAAAACTGACCATGTTAAGCACTGTTGGGCACACAGGTCAGTGAGGTGAGCACACTCCCACTGCTGTGCAGCCATCACCACCGCCTCCTCCAGGACGTCCTCCCCCCAGACAGAAGCTTTGTCCCCCTGCAGTGATGCCTCCCGCCCCCTGGGCTCTGGTAACCACGACCCTGCTCTCTGTTTCTGTGGACTCACCTGCTCTGGACATTTCGTGTAAATGGGAATCACACAACGTGTGTGTGTGTGCGTGTGTGTCTGGCTTCTTTCACTTAGCAGGAGGTTTTTTCCAAGGTTGGGCTGCCTTAAAGCACGTGTCAGGACTTCATTCCTTTTTATGGCCAAATAACATTCCATTGTGTGGACGGAACATTTTCTTGTCCAACCTGAGCTGACAGACTCTTTCCACCTTTGGCTGTTGTGACTCGTGCTGCCGTGAACTTGTGTGTTCGAGCAACTGTTAGAGTAGCTGTTCTCAACTTTCTCTTTCAGTTACAGTTTGTATTCGATATTATTTTGTATTAGTTCCAGGTGCACAGCACAGTGATTAAATAATCATATATTAAGACTTTATAAACTGTTCTCCCCCCACCCCGATATCTGCAGTGCCCCCCGGGCACCGCACACAGTGTCCACAGCACCACGGGCTGTGCCCCCTGTGCTGGGCTGCGTCCCCGTGACTGTCTGTGACGGCCAATCTGTCCTTCTGCATCCCTCCCCCTTTTCACGCAGCTGCCCGTCCCACTCTGGCCACCCTGTCTGTTTTCTGTGTCTATGGCCTGTTTCTGTTTTATTTGTTTATTTTGTTCTTTGGATTCTGCATATGAGTGAGATCATGTGGTATCTGTCTTTCTCTGACTGACTTATTTCACTGAGCATAACGGTAAGATTTCATCCTTTTCATGGCCACGTGGAGTGTTCCACTGTGTGTATGTGCCCCCACTTGTCTGCACTCGTCTGCTGAGTACCGAGTGTACTGGGCACTTCAGTTGCTTCCAAATCCTGGCGGTTGTAAGTAACGCTGCAATGAACACGGGGGTGCAAACATTCTTTGCACTTACTGTTTGGGGTTTCTTTGGATATGTACCCAGGGTGGGGTCCTGGGTCATAGGGGAGATCCATTCTGAGTTTTGGAGGACATTCCATGCTGTTTCCCACAGTGGCTGCACCAGTCTGCACTCCCACCAACAGTGCACCAGGGTTCCCTTTTCTCCACAGTCTCGCCAGCACTTGTTGTTTGTTGATTTATTGATGATGGCCATTCTGGCTGGTGGGAGGTGATACCTCATTGTGGTTTTAATTTGAGCTTCTCTGATGATTAGTGATGTTGAGCATCTTTTTATATGTCTGTTGGCCATTCCTCTGTCCCCTTCTTAAAAAGAATTTAAAGGTATTGTGTCGACATTGGTTAGTGAGACTGTAGGGGTTTCAAGTGTAGAATCCTATGATACATCACATGCATGTGCTACTGAACAGCAAGTGGGGTCCCATGCCCACTGCCTCCCTCCAGGCAAAATCCCAGAGGCAAAGCTTCAGTGATGAAGGGAAGGAGTCTTTATTCCAAAGCTTCACAGTTTTGGAATAACAGCTTTCACGTGCACTAGTCACCTGAGCCTGTCAATTAAGACTAAACTCGTTAACACCTGAGTTCCCCTATCATTCCCCTGTTAGTTTGACTTTTCAGAGCATCGTGGTTGGAGTACATGCTGGTATGATGTTCACTTCCTTAAAATTCAGGAGGCTATTTTTGTGTTCCAACATGTGGTCTAACCTTGAGAATGTTCCATGTGCACTGGAGAAGGATGTATAATCTGGTGTTCTGGGGTGAAAGGCCCTGTAGATGTCAGTTATCTCCATTAGGTCTAATGTGCTATTTAAGGCTGATATATCTCGTGTGTGTGTGTGTGTGTGTGTGTGTGTGTGTGTGTGCGCGCGCGCCACGGCCTCTTCCAACCATGTTGTCTGACAAGGTCCGAACATGGAATGAGGGAATTCAAGGAATCCATCTTCCTGGAAGAGAGCGTGACATACAAAGGGGGGTGGTAATTTTCCTGGTGATTGCTCTTAATAATTTCCTTGCTAATATTAATCATGGCCTTACTTTCTACCCTGATTCCCATAAGAACAGGCCATGAAAAGAAAGAGGCTCACAGAGAGTCAATGATTGATTTTGAGGGTAATTCTGAAGGAACAACTAGTTCTCCCTAGACTATTGAATCATGCCCAAATTGTTTTAAACAAGGTGTTTATAAACCTGAGTAAGAAATTATCTCTGATTGTTCCCATAAAAGAATTCATGAATCAGTTACAACAGGCTGAATTATTGGCAGATTTTCCCATGCTTGTTCCTTACTACCCACAGATACAAAGGGTCTTTCAAGAAAACAAGAAAAAACTATATAGACCCCTACTCACAGCCCAGGGATACCCCTGGGTAGCATATTGGATTAATGGCAAATTATGGTATCCCCCAAGAGGAACTAATAGTCTCCAGAGGGTTCCAGATCCCCCATTGCCTTATACAGGAGCATATAATGAGGATGGCATTAGAATGGTCAATAAGGATGGAGTCCAAGTGCCTCATCATAGTTTAAATTTCATGGAAAGTCTAGCTCAAAGCAGACCTCTCCGGTGTTTATTGACTAAGGAACAAAACAGGTTTACTGTGGCTGGATTTCCTGTTTCTCTCTCCTTACATGTTTGTTTTGGTGATCAAAAGGTGGTGGGATTGTTAGACACCTGTATTTCAGGTTTATTGATTTGCATAATTCCAATGAAGTTCTACAAAATAATTTTTTAATATATTTTATTGATTATGCTATTACAGTTGTCCCATTTCCCACCATCTCTCCCCTCCACCCTGTACCCCCTCTTCCACCCACATTCCCCCCCTTTAGTTCATGTCCATGTGTCATACTTAGGAGTTCTTTAGCTTCTACATTTCCCATACTATTCTTGCCCTCCCCCTATCTATTTTCAACCTACAATCTATGCTACTTATTCTCTATACCTTTTCCCCCTCTCTCCTCCTCCCATCCCCCTGTTGCTAACCCTCCATGTGCCCTCCATTTCTGTGGTTCTGTTCCTGTTCTAGTTGTTTACTTAGTTTCTTTTGGTTTTGCTTTAGGTTGTTCATAATTGTGAGTTTGCTGTCCTTTCACTATACATGTCTTTTCTTTATCTTCTTTTCTTAGATAAGCCCCTTTAGCATTTCATAAAATAAGGGCTTGGTGATGATGAACTCCTTTAATTTGACCTTATCTGAGAAGCACTTTATCTGCCCTTCCATTCTAAATGAGAGCTTTTCTGGATAGAGCAATCTGGGATGTAGGTCCTTGTCTTTCATGACTTGGAGTATTTCTTTCCAGCCCCTTCTTGCCTGCAAGTTCTCTTTGGAGAAATCAGCTGACAGTCTGATGGGAACTCCTTTGTAGGTGACTGTCCCCTTATCTCTTGCTGCTTCTAGGATTCTCTCCTTCATTTTTACCTTGGCTAATGTAATTATGATGTGCCTGGGTGTGTTTCTTCTTGGGTCCAACTTATTTAGGGCTCTCTGAGCTTCTTGGGTTTCTTGGAAGACTGTTCCCTTTGCCAAATTGGGGAAGTTCTCCTTTATTATTTGTTCAAATACGTGCTCAATTTGTTGCTTTTCCCCTTCCCCTTCTGGTACCCCTATAATTCGGATGTTGGAACGTTTAAAGGTGGCCTGGATGCTCTTAAGCTTTTCCTTGTTTTTTTGAATTCTAATTTCATCATGTTTTCCTGTTTGGTTGATTCTATCTTCCTTCTGGTCCACTGTATTGTTTTGAGACTCAGATTCCTTCCTTTCACTATTGGCTCTCCTGCATGTATCTTCCTGCATCTCTTTTATGGTAACCTGCATCTTTTCATCTAATTTGCGCCCAAAATCAACCAATTCTGTGAGCTTTCTGATCACTAGTGTTCTGAACTGTGCATCTGATAGATTGGCTATTTCTTAGTTTGTCAAAAGGATGAGTCCTGGGGAACTGATCTGTTCTGTTGGAAACATGTCTTTCCCTGTCTCTCCTTTTTTTTCCTTCCCCCGCCCCCGGTCTGGTTGCTCTTCTTACGGTGGGGGGTGGAGCCTTAGGTGTTCACCTGGGCTGGGCACCCCAGTCACTAGATTGTGACGTTACATGTGGGGGCGATGGCGGGAGCAGGACGGGAGGGAACAATGGCGGTAGTTCCGTTCTCCTGGGCTCAGACCCTTCTCTGGGATCCTGGGCTGCGAGCTCTGCCCTGGTCCACAATCGCTGGCTCACTGGGTCTGCCAGCCGCAGCTTGCATACTCAGGGATCACTGCTGCGTTCTTGCGCCCCGGATGGCTGACGCGCTGATTTCATGCCAAATTTTCCCCAACCTCCGCGCACCACCAACCCGCGCCAGCCCAGCTCGTCTTCTCCACCCCTCGTACTGGTCTAGATGTACAGGTCTACTTCAACTTCTTGGCTTTCTGACTTCCATTCAAATAAATCCTCTATCAGTTTTGGGTGTTATTGTGTCTGTAAATTATTGTTGTTCTAATCTTGGTTGTGAGAGTAGGTACAGTGCGTCCACCTATTCCTCCATCTTGCCGGAAGTCCTCTACAAAATAATTTCTTGACCAGAGAACAAAATCCCCTCTAATGAAATAGCCCCTGAATGTCTAAAGTTGTTGGGGTAACAGCCCCTCTACCTTGAATAGGAATATATATCAAATAAAATTAGACAGGCAAAGAAATAAGAAAAGCTGGTTAGCTATTACAAACTAAGCATGTAGAAACAGTTGCCAGGGAGTCAGATGACAGATTCTGAGAACTTTAATGAACAATAAAATATTTAAACTCTGAACATATAGCTATTTCTAGTTGTCTGATTTATGGCTCTCCTGGTCAAAACAATCTTTGTTTAATATAACTGAATCCATAGAAACTTTCGTACAAATTCCTGGTTACCTTTGTATTGATTTTTTTTTCTGCTTCCCCTAACTGCAGATGTTAATCACTACCAAAAATGAAAATATAAAACCCTGCTTGTACTTGCAATAAATGGAACAGAGCATCACCGTCCTCTGAGGTGTGTTGTCGTCTGTCTCCCAACGCTGACGCCTTACCCACCTTTCAGGAACCCCTGGGCCCAGCTGCAGCCTGACTGGGTCGCGTGTGTGTGTGTGTGTGTGTGTGTGTGTGTGTGTGTGATTATGCCATTACAGTTGTCCCATTTTTTCTTTCCTTTATTCCCCTTCACCCTGCACCCTCCACCTGCATTCCCAACCCCTTAGCTCATGTCCCTGGGGTATACATGTCAGTTCTTTGGCTTCTCCATTTCCTATACTATTCCTAACCTCCCCCTGTCTATCTTCTACCTACCATTTATGCTTCTTATTCCCTGCACCTTTTTCCCCTCTCCCTCTACCACCCCCCACAAAACCCTCCATGTGATCTCATTTTTTCTGTGATTCTCTTCCTGTTCTAGTTGTTTGCTTAGTTTGTTTTTGTTTTTGTTGTGTTTTAGGTTCAGTTGTTGGTAGTTATGAGTTTGTTGGCATTTTACTGTTCATTGTTTTGATCTTCTTTTTTTTACATAAGACCCTTTAACATTTCATGTAATAAGGGCTTGGTGATGATGAACTCCTTTGATTTGACCTTATCTGGGAAGCACTTTATCTGCCCTTCCATTCTAAATGAAAGCTTTGCTGGATAGAGCAATCTTGGATGTAGGTCCTTGCCTTTCATGACTTGGAATACTCCTGCCTGCCACCTCTTGCCCTTAAGATTTCTTTTGGGAAATCAGCTGACAGTCTTATGGGAACTCCTTTGTAGGTAACTGTCTCCTTTTCTCTTGCTGCTTTTAAGAGTCTCTCCTTATCTTTAATCTTGGGTAATGTAATTATGGTGTGCCTTGGTGTGTGCTTCCTTGGGTCCAACTTCATTTTGGACTCTTTGGGCTTCCTGGACTTCCTGGAAGTCTATTTCCTTTAGCCAGATTGGGGAAGTTCTCCTTCATTATTTGTTCAAATAAGTTTTCAATTTGTTGCTCTTTCTCTTCTCCTTCTGGCACCTCTATGATTCGAATGTTGGAGCATTTAAAGTTGTCCCAGAGGTTCCTAAGCCTCTCCTCATTGTTATGAATTTTTGTTTCTTCATTCTGTTCTGGTTGAATATTTCTTTCTTTTTTCTGCTCCAAATCATTGATTTGAATCCTGATTTCTTTCCCTTTGTTATTGGTTCCCTGCATATTTTTCTTTATTTCACTTTGCATGACCTTCATATCATCCTCTATTTTTTGACCACCCTCAAGTATTTCTGTCAGTATCCTGATTATCAGTGTTTGGAACTGTGCATCTGTTACGTTGGCTATCTCCTCATTGCTTAGTTCCTTTTCTGGAGTTTTGATCTGTTCTTTACTTTGGACCATATTTCTTTGTCTCAGCACACCTGTTACATTGTAAGGGGTGGAGTGTTAGGTATTCACCAGGGCAGGGCAAAGTGCATTGTTGTGTTGTGGTGCTGTATGTGGGGACGGGTCTGAGAGGGAACAATGCTGCTTTCTCAGCTTTCCACCCGCTTTTAGTCAGTTCCTGTGTTACCCACAAGCAAATTGGGCCCTTCTGGTGCTGATTCCAGGGAGAGTGGGTTTGTGTATATTCTAGGATCCTGTGGGTCTCTCCAAGGAATTGTCCTGTGAGGCTTGGAGTTTCTCTTGGTGCTGCAACCTCCACAGATTTTTACAGTCAGAAGTTTTGAGGCTTCATTTACCAGCGCTGGAACCCTGGGATGCGAGGTCTGTCTCCCTCCTCCATTATTCCTTCTGGTTCATCTGTATGGGGATGTGGGGCCACCCAGTCTGCCAGCCACCGCCTCTCCTGCCTTGTCCTCCACCTGCCACCTTTCCGTGAGCATTCTCTTCCCCCTGGCTGCCCCTCTCTGCCCCTCCTACCAGTCTGGATGA
>NW_025333539.1:0-137379 GCF_019186645.2 Phyllostomus hastatus | reverse complement strand
GGCAAAAGTAACATTAGTCTATATAGGATAGGTCATTATGTTAGCTGCTTGGTCGGAGTTCAGTGAAATCAGCCTCATTCTGAGAACTCCAACAGGATATAGCAGCTTGTGGCTTGTACAGTTGAAAAGTTCACATTCCATCTCGGTATGAAGGTGAATAAAATCAACTTCCCCAATGACTTCACAGCTTTACTTTGGGGCCCCTTGACATTAGTGACTCTATTTCAGATATTTCTGTTCACAAGGAAAAACAGTTAGAGAAATAATATTACTAAAAAGCCCTAATGTTAAAAGAGAACAGTGAAATTCTCTTTCTCGTGATAAGCACTCAATATGCTTTTAGCTCACTTTAATGCTAAATCATCCAAGTCAGCTAATATGATATTAAAAGCTTCATTAGTTTTAAAATCAACCACTGTAGAAAATGATTTTTCTGTAGCTAAGCCCAGGAAAAATGTCTTTTATGGGCAATCAAAACTAATAAGTTTAATTAGTACTCAAACATGCTCCTCTCTTTTCTTCTGGGTGACCTTAGAATTTGAATATAAAGCACTTAGTGCAATTTCCCAGAGAAAGAAACTATAATGTGCCCAAATCTCTTCTCCAAAAATCATTTGCTATCTTGTTTATGCTTTGTTAATTATTTGTGCTCACCTGACTCCACCACTGACACATAAACACACATCAACATTAGTCTTCCATTTGCAGTAATTTTAAAACCCAGAAGTCAAAATAAAAAAGAAATAAGTAAGCCAACAAAAAATCATTTTAATTAAGTAATTTAAAAAAACAACCAACAAAAAGTGTGAAACCAGCCCTCGCCAGGTAGGTCAGTTGGGTAGAGAATATACCCAATGCACCAAGGTTGGGGGTTTGATCTCTGGTCAGGGCACATACAAGAAGCAACCAACAAATGCACAGATAAGTGGAACAACAAGTCAATGTTTCTCTTTCTTCCAAATCAATAAAAAAAGTGTGAAACCAGTTTCTTTACTTCCTGCTTGGGGGATAAATTCAGCCACCTCCACCACCTTAGCAGAAGCCTAAGTCTGGGCTTCAGATGTGAGTCAGCTGCCTACCAGGCACTGTGAAGGAATCTACTCTACATGCAGGTCTTTCAGAGTAATCTGAAGACATGCGTTTGACCTCAAGGAGATAGGTAGGTGAAGAGGGAGGGAAATGGGGTAGACAGAGAGATATGACAACAGACTCAGAGACTAAAACAGAAACAGAAATTGGCGGAAAAAGTTTTAGGGAACAGTTAGAGACACAAGGAGATTAAGACATGCTAAGAACACCAAGATGAAGCTGGCATGGTCATTATCCAAAAACAGCTCCAAATGTGAAGGAGGGAAAGTATATTATCTAAACAGACAATTGAACAATTTAGTAATTTATATTATCAAATAAAAATAAGTCTAGACTTAGGTAAAAAGAGACTTTATTTGAAAGGATTATTGCAATGAGGAGAAGGAGACTATTGCAATGGGGAAAACAGTCCCACCATAGAGCTGCAAGCATCTGAAAGGCCAGGAAGACAATGGTTTCTTTTATGGGAAAGGGTCAGTGAGATTCTAGAAAGAACAGGATATGGAGGGAGTGGGGTAATAAGGGAGATATTCCCCCTGAAGTCTGCTGATTCTTAGGAGGTATCATTAAGGAGGGGTTGTATGCTGAGTTAAGAGGAGACTGAGTCAAAGTTCAGGAGCCCTGAGAAAGATGAGAAGCTTAACTCATGTTCAAGTCACATTATGAAAATTTAGTTACAGGAGTAACTTAGTTTTAATTGATCAGTTGGGATAAACAGCTCAGCTAATTTTATTAGTAAGACAAAAAGTGGGAATTTCAGGGATTTGTGTCTGGCCTCATTGTAAGTGAAAAAGGGAGACATTTTTTTAAATCTTTTCTCTCTAAGTCATAAGGGAAAGGATGCAATTACCTGTTTATTAGAACACAAAAAGATGTTATGTTGCCACTCTTCAAGGCCAGGCAGGTTCATGGTATTCATGCAAAGGGAAAAAATAGTCACAGAGCCATTGGGATATCTGGTATCTTTTATTCATGGGTGGGCAAGCCATTCATGCTACAAGCTGCGTGTCTATCTGCATGCCTCATGTCATGGCCCCTGCTTCCCAGCATGGCACCCATCATGGCACCTGTCCCCTTGTGTGTCTCTCATCATCATTATTCCCAGCAGGGAGTCCCTACCTGTTTAAATACTAGAGGGGAACAAAGCCAGAAAGCTGCCATAACATTGTATAACATAACATAATTCTGTGCATGTGAGCCCACTTCATGTTATGGGAACAGTTTATCAGACCCAATCTCAAGGCTATGAGAACATTGGTTATCAGGCCACTCCAAGGCTATGAGAACACTTCTCCCTTTAGTTACCCAGACACCAGGGTGTGGAAGCCAGACTGCCTCCACTTACCCTATAGATGGACAGATTTCTTTAACTGTTTTCCAGAAGTAGAGGGCTGAAGAAAAGTTTAACATTGTTTTTATGGTTCATGTACATAACAAGTGCTGTTGTAATCATACAACAGAGGGGTACTAACTAAACATGGAAGATAAATGGAAGGTTACACAAATGAGGAGAAACTTGAAGTGGGCCAGAAGTATAGAAACCTGAGCGAAGAAGATATGAAAAGGCTCGTGTGATGTAATATTGTAGTGGAGGATAAAATTTTTCCTACTTCCCATCTACACTCATTGGCTGGTCTAATAATTAAATTGACATAAGACATTAATAGGAGGAACCCAAACATAATCACATACATATGGGAACCCAACAAAGACGTGAAGATGCAAAGGGAGTCAGGCAATTGAGGCTTATACACCATCCTGACCTCAGGAGCAGGGGTGGGAGTCTGGGGCTTCCAAGAGAAGAAAGACAATTCACAGGAAGATGATAAAAACAAATGTTTGGTAAACAAATGTTTGTCATGACATGTAGATAAATTTTTCTGATATATTCAGGTATCTCTGGTAATAGCTCTCTTCCCAGTATAGCCAATACTACAATAGCTGTTTGATGTCAATGAATCATGACTAAAACTATTTTTTTAAGTTTTACCAAAATATAATAATTTCATAGTGTGTGTAGAATTTTAATAATTAGTTTATGTGTGCCATAAAATTAAAAAAGTTGAATATTGCTGTCTTAAGTTGTAAATAACAAGATTTGCTCATTTGGTTTTTCTATGTTTTAATTGTTTGTTTTAATTAAAGTATAATTGGCATGCTAATTCATTTGTTTACTCTTTAAACTCTTTACTCTTTATTCTAAGAGAATGAGAATATTGAATGAGAATATTTCCAGTATATATCTAAGTAAAGTTCTTATTGTTGTTACTGTTATTATTATTATCATTATTACTAATTATAAATGCTGGTCAACATTTGATGCATATTTTCATTATAAAGAATCAGGTCATTGCAGCTCTTAGAAGTATTTCAGTATTTCCTTGACAATTTTTTGATCTCTTCTTATAGAAATTGTATTCCAGTCAGTCAGATTCTGGCAACAATTCTGGATCAAGCCTACATGTTTCCTTACAGAGCTTTATAGCTCTTTAGAGTCTTTTTAATTTCTTCATACTTTGAAGCTGCATCTGAAAAATTCTCAGGTGAACATTATAGCATAGTATTTGAAACTTCAGGGATATTCATTAAGATATTCAACCAGAAAGAAAATTTCAACTGGAAATTAGACGTAAGCAATCTCAAATGAGTTTATTTTTATATAAATTTTATATGTATAAGTTTATAATATAACATCTGCATACTCTATTGTGTGTACCCTAAATCCAGGCTCCTGTACCCATGTATTTGACCCCCTTTACCTTTTTCATCCTCCACCTTACCCTTACCCCCCTGGTAACTACCATTCTATTGTCTCTACAAGTTTGCAGTTTTTGTTTGCTTATTTGTTTTATTTGTTCATTGGGTCCTTTTATATCCCACATCTGAATGAAATCATATAGTTCTTGAATTTTCATTCTGACTTATTTCACTTAGCTCAATACTTTCAAGACCCACCAATATTATTGTAAATAGCAATGTTTCCTTTTTTATGGCTGAATAATATTCCATTGTATACATGTACCACTTATCTTCCTTATCTGATCACTCATCAAAAAACACTTATATTGTTTCCACATCTTGGTTATTGTGATAATGCTGCAATAAATATAGAACACATATATCTTTACAAATAAGTGTCTTCAAATTTTTCAAGTAGATACCCAGAAGAGGGATTGCTAAATCATATGGTAGTTTTCCACGGTGGCTAAAAATTTACATTCCCAGCAGCAGTTTACAACTGTTCCCTTTTCTGCATATTCTCTCCAACACTTGTTATTTCTTGTCTTGCTGATAATAGTCAGTCTAACATGTGTAAGGTGTTATCTCATTGTGGTTTTGACTTCCATTTCCTTTATAACTAGTGTGGTTGAACATATTTTATATGTCTGTTGGACACTGTACATCCTCCTTGGTAAAGGGTCTATTTAGGTCCTCTGCCCACTTTTAAATCAAGTTGTTTGCTTTTTGTTGTTGGTTGCATGTGTTCTTTATACATTTTGAATATCAGACACTTATCAGAGGCATCATTTGTTAATGTCATCTCCCATTTGGTTGGTTGCCTTCTTGTTTTGTTGATGGCTTCTTTTAAAGTGCAAGAACTTTTCAGTCTGATGTAGTCCCATTCATTCATTTTCTTTTATTTTTTTTTTTACTTTTTTTGCCTTTCGGGACAAGTCCACAAAAATTTCTCTGAGACCAGTGTCCATAGTATTAATGCCTATGTTTTCTCCTAAGTATTTTATTGTTTCAGATCTTATCTTCAAGTCTTTAATCCATTTTGAGTTAATTTTTTGTGTATGGTATCACATAGTGGTCTACTTTCATTCTTTTACACGTGTCTTTTTGGTTTCCCAAACACCATTTATTAAAGAAGCTTTCCTTTCTTCATTGCATGTTTTTGGCTAATTTGCCAAAAATTGATCACCTGAATCAATTAATATGATATATACATTAACAAAATAAAGATAAGAATCATGTGATCATATCAATAGATGCAGAAAAAGCATTTGACAAAATACATCTGTTTATGATTAAAGCACTCAATAAAATGGCAAAGAGATAACATGCCTTAACATAATAAAGGTCATATATGACAAACCCTCAGCTAATATTGTATTCAAAGGTAAAAAACTAAAATCTTTTCCTCTGAGTTCAGGAGCAAAACAAGCATGCCCACTCTCACCACTACTATTCAGCTTACTAGTAGAAGTTTTATTCAGAGCAATAAGATAACAAAGAGAAGTGAAAGCCATCCAAACAGGGAACAAAGAAGTAAACTTGTCACTATTTATAAATTATATGATTATGTATACAGAAAACATTAAGAGTATGAAGTTGTGAGCAGTATCCAGGGGACCTGCTACTTGTGATTAGAATCTGAAGTGGGGACTGACCCCTTAACCTGTGGGGCCTGACACTATATGTACAGGTAGGTAGTGTCAGGATGAGTTACACATATTTTGTAGGATACCCAATTGGGTTGCAGAATTGCTTGGTGAAGAAAAAACATTCACATATGTAATGTTGAAAAAAAAGAATGGATTATTACTAATACACCTGGGTTATCTGATTTTTCTTTCTCTTCTCTCTCTTTTTTGTTGACAAGTTTCTCCCATCAGATTTCAGAGGAGGCAGTTGGAAGGAAAAAATTGAATAAATTCCATGTGGGATAGACTTAGTGACCTCAGCTGCCCTTCTCTCTCTAATCAATGGATTAGAGATGTGATGCCCTATTGCACAGGACTTCTGGCCAAAACTGGGATTAGGGTGGAAAGAGGTTGAGGCAAATGAGGCAAATAGAGTGCAAAATTTAAAGATTTACTCTCTCTCTTAAGTTCCCTTGCACACTAAGTGCCTCTGTGGTCTCACTTTCCTCCCAGTCCTTGCTGAGCCATTGGGTCATTGGCTCTCTCTAGCATCTCTAAGGAGGTCTCGGTGAATTCCTTTTCCTTCTGTTTACTCAGAATAAGGCTAGAATTCTTCAAATGGAGTGTAAGTTACAAAACTGGAATGACAGCAGAAAAGCCTAATCGTTTAACAATCATTCTTATCAAGAATAAACACTTCTGGGAGTTGAGATGAAAGTGTGAAATGAAACCAAAAGTCTTTTCTCAGTATTGGACATTGACCTTAGTAATAAAAGGCAGCTGTGGTGGAATGAACTCATTTGTGAAACTGATTTTGAGGCCTCAGTAAATACAACATTTATACTGAGATCTTACCATACACAGAAAACATGTTCAAATGTGGCAGAATTGGAGGTGGATCAGACAGACTCTATCATCTTTAGACTCATAGAATAGCAATAGACAAGGCATAGGCACTGATATAAGACCTAGCAGTGAGTGCAAAAAAATATGTATCTCCTAAGAACTGTAACATGGTGACACACAGAAAAATCTCATAAATTCAAATTATATACTTACTGGAACATTCCAAGTGGTGACATTTCCCTTGATGCCTTTTCAAATAGCTTTGATCTTTAAACCAAATATGTGCTACAGAAAATATTCTGAATTTGAATAAGTACTTCAGGCTAAACATTCTATATCCATTAACTTTATGTGAGGTAGGTGGTACTACTGGCAAGAATTCATTCCAATACTTAGCTGTCCTCATCCCTTTGGTAGCCTTCCTTATAACCAAGACTGAAGTAAATATAGCTGGTAACTGTTGGATGCTGGATTCAAATCTGTCTCTGACTGGCATTAAGACTCTTGCTTATTTGTATATTATGTAATTGCCTAACCATAATGCTGTGTACCTGAAACTAATAAAATATTTAATGTCAACTGTAATTGAAAAATAAACTAAAAAAAAAAGGAAGATAACACCAAAGCTCCTATCTAAAGGGAAAAGGATAAGGGATCATGTAGGTAGGATTTCTGGAGGAACTGAAAAGAGTAAATATGAAGTTTACCTGGAATAAATACTAGTTTGAAATAGAAAAACAATAGGACAGGGGATACTTGTCACCAATCAATATTCTAATACTTTATATTTAGAGAAATATAATAATACAAAATGCTTTAACATAGGTTTAAGTTTGAGGAATGCTGTCAGAAATAACATTACTATTAAGCTCTAATATAAAATATTAAGGAGAATCAAATTCTCTCTTTTTTACCACAAACACAGAATAAACTTTTTAGATTTTTTAACACAACACCTTTAAGATCTTAACCTGATTTACAGTTATATAATCTAAATGAGGTAATAAAATGTTGGAAGTTTTGTTAATTTTCAAACCAGCCATTTCTAGAAAACAGACCTTCAAGACTTGAAACTCAGTCTAGTCTAAAAGGCTTTTACAAGAAATAAAAAATAAATTTCATGAGCACTGGGGGCATACTTCTCTCTTTCTTCATAGGTAACATTGTTACTGTAGACAGTCAGTCAGCTGGAAAAATCTCCCCCAAATGGACAAGATGGGGCAGGGAAAGGCTCTTACAGAGACCATGCCAAAAGCTAGAGATATGAATGGATTGGACCCCAAGCCACCCAAAGCTAAAAAGGAAATTAGACAGGAAAGAAGTCCTCCCCTCCCTATCCTAGGAAAAGTTGCAGGCTGAGGCAGAGAGTAAAGATGGTATTTGAGGTGGGAGTCCACCATTCTTCCAGGTTGTTTGGCCCCTGAATAAAAACCCCTTTCTTTAACATCTGCCTCACAAGTTTGACTTTTGTGGTGTCAAGCAGCCAAACCTCCGTTTTCGTTCAGTTACAATGTAAGAATTAGAACAGTAAAGCATTTAAAGCACATTCCTGAAAAAGACACTGCTTCAAAAAATGTGCCTATGTTTCTACTTCCAAATTCTCTCCCTATCCTGTTTCTGCTCTGTTCATTATCTTGTGCTCGCACCTCCCTGCAATGGTACACACACACACACACACACACACACAGAAACACACACACCCCATTTGTTTTCTAATTGCAGTAATTTTAAAACCCAGGAATCACAATAAAAATAAACAAAATTCCTTTACATCATCTGAGTTAATTTATAAAGAAAAAGATAACAAAAGCAAAAGTGAAACCAGTTTTTCAATTCTTGATTGGTGTATAAATTCAGGCACCTCTCCCACAGCCAGACCTTCAGTGTGGGCTGCAGATGTGAGTCAGCAGCCTGCCAGACTCTGGGAAGGAACCTACTCTACATGCAGGTCTGTTGGGAGCCACCTGAAGACAGGAGGTTTGCCTCAAAGAGACAAGTGGGTAAAGATAAGGGAGGGAGATGGGTAGGCATACAAAGACAGACTCAAAGACTAAAACAGAAACAGGAATTTATGGAAAATGCTGGATGAACCAGCCAGAGACTAAAGCAGATTAAGACATGCCAAGAAAACTACATTAACTTGGCATTGGTATTGTTCTACAGAACAGCTCCAAATCTGGATAAAGTGAGCAAACTGTGTAAATAGCCAGTTAAACAATTTGGCCATTGGTATTATCAAATAAAAATAAATCTAGACTGCAGAAAAGAAAAAACTATTGCAATGCAGAAAACTATCCAACCTTAGAGAGCAAGCATCTCACAGGAATTTTCTTTTATAGCAAAATATCAATGAGGTTCTGCTAGAAAGAACAAGGAATGGAGGGAGTGGGGTAATCAGAAAATGCTTTTCCCTGAGGTTTGCTGATTCTTAGCAGGATTTTTATTTTTCAAAAGATTTTGTGTATTTATTTTTAGAGTGAGGGGAAGGTAGGGAGAAAGAAGGGAGAGAAACTGTGATATGAGAGAGAAACAATAGATCAGTTACCTCTCACATGCCCCCAACCAGGGAGGGACCTGGCCCACAACCACAAGTCAGGTTTGTTGCATCTGTTCAAGGCCAAGCAGGTTCATGGTATTTGCACAGATGGAACAATATTCATGGAGCTATTGGGTTGTCTGGCATGCCTTTATTCACAGTGGGCAAGCCATGCACTCTGCAAGCTGCATGACTCCCTGCATGTCACACATCATGGCCCTTGTTCCCCACTGTGGCATCCATTGTGGCACTGGTCCCCTTTCATGTCTCTCATCATTGCACCCAGCAGAGTCCTTACTTGTTTAAGTACTAGAGGGGGACAAATCTGGAAAACTGCCAGAACATTACATAACATAACATAATTCTGCACATGCAAGCCCACTTTATGTTATGGCAACAGTTTATCACCCAGTCTTAAGACCATGAGAACACTGGTTATCAGGCCCCTCTAAGGCTATGGGAACACAGCCTCCCTTAGTTACTCAGACACCTGGGTGAGGAAGCCCCAGCTGGGCATGTGCCCTGACTGGGAATCAAACCAGTGACTTCTTGGTTTGCTGGACAACATCTAACCTACCAAGACTTATCAGTCAGGCCTTAGGCAGTATCTTTTTGTTGGGGGTGGGAGCTTGCTTGTTAGAAGAAGGGTAAATCAAAGTTCAGGGGCTTAGAAAAAGGAGACAAGCTTAATTAAGATTTGGTAACAAGCACTCTGTTTCTGTTGATCAATTGAGGTCAAAGCTAAGCTCATCTTTTTTGAGGCCCCCCAAAAAAGGTGGGGGTAGGGAATCTAAACAGTCTATGCATGGTCTATATTGTAAGTAAAAAAGAAGAGATATTGCTGAGTCTTATTCTCTAAGTCATTTGGGGAAGGGTAGTTCTTTGTCAGAAGCCACACTTAGGCACCAAAGTGTGGACTGATTTTTTAAAACAGTTTTCCAGGACTAAAGAGCTCAGGAAAGTTTAATATTGTTATTATAATTCATGGAACAGGTGCATTGTCAGCACAGAGCAGAGAGGTGCTCACTCAACCTGGAAGATAAATGGAAGGCTTCTCAAATAGCAGAAACATGAACTGGGTCTGAAGTATAAAATCCTGGGCAGAGAAAATGAAAAAAAATACTCATGTAATATAGTATTGTAGGTGAAAAATAATTTTCCCTTCTTCTCTTCCAGTTGTATTGACCAATACATAATCAAATTGGCATAAGACAGGTTAATAGTAAAAAAGCAAAATTTAATTATATACATAAAGCAATCAAAAGACATGAAAACTCAATGGTAGTCAGGCAATTGAAGCTTATATACCATCCAGAGCTAAGGAGAAGGGGGTAGGAGTCTGGAGATTCAAAGGGGAAAATGCTAATTCACAGGCAGATGAGAAGAGCAAATATTTGTTAAACAAATGTTTACCATATTATGTAGATGTATTTCTGTTATATATAAATTTATCTCTGGTGATAGCTGTCTTCCTGGTATTTAGCCCCTATCTAAATTCTTTCAGGCAGTTAAGAGAGAATTTAAAGGCTTTTCCTATGTTGGCTGGTGTGGCTCAGTAGACTGAGTGCTGGTCTGCGAACCAAAGGGTCACTAGTTTGATTCCCAGTCAAGGTACATGCCTAGGTTGTGGGCCAGATCCCCAGTAGGGGGAGCACAAGAGGCAACCACACATTGATGTTTCTATCCCTCTCTTTCTCCCTTCCTTTCCCTCTCTGCAAAAATAAATAAATAAAATCTTAAAAAAAAAGCTTTTCCTCAGTCTGGGGGTGGTTTGTACTTGCCTTCAGCTCAAAACAATCCACATGCCAAAGTAGCACTTGTATTCTGCTCCCCTTCAATACACAGGATTAAGAAGACTATGAGGTTGAGGAAGTAGGGCAGAGTGTGGTTTCTAAGGGAAGAAAGAACTAGAAAGTAGAACGAGGGAAAGGGCGGTTATGAAACAAATTAGGTTAATTGTTGCCAAATTATGAGGGGTCTTGAATGACAGGGCCAATTAATTTGATTATATCTTAAACCAATAAAGAGTTTTCAAAATTTTGTAAACAAATGATTTAAATATGAGTTTCAGGGTGCAATGTCACAGCTGGACCACAATATGGAGAGAGAGAAGTTCAAGAACATTTTATTCAGAGCAGTCAAATAAATAGGATAAGCTAATGCCCAGTACTTAATAAGTATCCAACAGGAACCACACTTTAGGGGAAGAAATAAGAAAAATGGGGGTCCACTTCATGAAAGGGGTCTACATTCGCATTACCTCCACCAGAAGTGGATGGATATCTTGAAATGGCCAGAGCCAGGAAGCTTGGATAAGTTTCTAATTGTATCAGCCATTCTATATAGTTAATCCAACAAGTCCAAAGAGCAGCTCCAAATACAAAAAAGGCATAATAAGATCTAGGATGGAAGTCTGAGATGTAGAGGCCAAAGAAAAATTTTGAAAGTATTCTATTGTGATATAATTGACATATATTATATTAGTTTTTGTAGTGCTACATAATGATTTGATGTATGTATATAACAAAATGATCACCACAATAAATCTACTTACTATCCAGACCACACCTAGTTACAATTATTTTCTCATGATGGGAACTTTTAAGGTTTTACTCTCTTAGCAGCTTTCCAATATACAAATAGTATTATCAACTATAGTCACCATGCTGTACATTACATCCTCAGGATTCATTCAGTTTATAACCATAAGTTAGAATCTTTTGATGTCCTTCACCCACTGGGCCATCACAACACCCCACCTCTGGCAACCACCAATCTGTTTTCCATGAGTTCAATTTTTGTTTTATTTTTAGTTCTCACATTCAAATGAGATCATACCTGTCCTTCTAGACTAACTTTCAAACATACAACACTATTGACTATAGTCACCATGCTGTATATTACATCTTCAGGACTCATTCATTTTATAACTATAATTTAGTACCTTTTGACCTCCTTCACCCATTTAGCCCCCACAACCTCCATTCCTGGAAACCACCAATCTCTTCTCCGTGAGCTCAGTTGTTGTTTTATTTGTTTTTACTTTTTACATACAAGTGAGAAAATTACACCTGTCCTACTCTGACTGACTTACCTAACTTAACATAATGTCTTCAAGCTCCATTAATGTTGTTGCAAATGGCAAAATTGCCTTCTTTTTTGTGGCTGAATAGTACTCCACTTTCTGTGTTCACTTATCCATTGGAGGACACTTAGGTTGTTTCTATGTTTTGGCTATTGTAAATAATATTACAGTGAATGTGGGATGCATGTCTTTTTAAGTAGTATTTTCATTTCCTTCAGATAAATACCCAGGAGGGGAATTTCTGGGTAATGGAATTTAACAGACACTGGACAAGGTTCAACATGGCAAGAAGGGCCTAAAGCAGCTCATGATGAGCACCAGAGTCACAACTCTTTATCCACATGTTCTCTAACCACACAGTCAAAAGTAGCCTCAAGTTACTCTCCATCTCATTACCTGCTATTTTCTTTATTAGCACTTAAAACCTTCTGAAATTATTTTGCTTATTCAAGTATTTACAAGTTAATGATCTGTATCCCCTTGTTAGAATGTAAACTCTCAAAGAACAGGGATATAACTGATATTATCCATCAATCGTCTCACAGCACCTACAGCATTTCCCAGCATGCTGACATCCTTATAGATGTGGGGAATAAATACTGGAATTTTAAACACATCTTTGCTAAGCCTCTGATCCACAGTACTTGCATGAGCTACTGTGTTTGTAGGGAAAATATCATGATGGGTACAAGAGAGGAGAGATAGTCAACACAGAGAAGGTCCCTAGATGAAGCAGCACAAATATGATGGAGAGGGTTTCTGGATGGGGTAACTTGAGTATGAGTATCCAGCTTACAGAGAATTTTTCTTTAAAAGAAGAAGGGAGAAATGAGACAAAATAATAAGTAGATGGGATACATTTGCTAGTTTATTTTATCAACAAACATTTATTGAGCTAGAAGTACTAATTTTTTAAAAAAATCTGACAACAAATGGTCTATAAAGAAAATAAAAGTATATGAAGGAGTCAGGGTTCAATCTTTATTTAAATGGAATGAGAAAGCTTCAGCCTGCTTTCTCAACCAAAACAAAGCAACCATGAAAGTGAGGTAGTCAAGATATTTTACATTTGAGATACAGAGCAGAAGACTCGAGTGGAGGTGAAAAGGAGCAAGATTTAGAAGACAGTATTGCAAACATATTAGGGGCACATATTCCTTGGGACCCAAAGAAAAGAACATGTGGATGGAATTATATTCTTTGTCAGAAGATGAAGACAGTTAAAGGTGAGAAATGTCTGACAATGTGACTTATGTGTGGTATAATCCTTCCTGCTGTCCTAGCGCCCTCTCTGTGCTTCAGGATGGTGGGTTCAAAATATTACTAGACAAAAATCAGTCAGAGTTGTTCTACCTCTGGTCTGTCTGTAGTGTGTGAGTGATTGACTTTGTGTAGAGAAGATTTCACAACAGTCCAGAGATTTTGGTTGTATTTTTACTAAGGGCAGACACAGTTAAACAAAGGAAGGGCTTAGGGAAGATGAGGTAAGAGGAGAGAGTCTAGGTGGTGCTCTGCTTTGGTTCCCTAAAAATGTTATAGGAAAGGAGTGAGACAAGGTAGGGCTGCTGTTAGCTCACTAGGAAGTGAAGGCACAGAGACAGAAGTGAGCCAAGGCCAGGCTGTTTCCACCTCACTGGGAAGTCAGAGAATGAGGAGCCTTGGAGGCAGGATAAGGGGATAAGCCTGGGTCGAACTGCCATTGCCCACTGCTCCCCTGACTGCAAGTGTCCTTGGGCCCTTTAGAGTTTAGGAGGAAGTAAAAAGTTCATGTCCAGAAAGGCATATAGGCATGCATGCTCCAGAGTGAGCCCAGACTGAGGGCTTTTTATCTTTTTTTCTATGGGTAGAATCTTAGGGGAAGTTTTCAGCAGAATATTCATCAGCTTTCCAGGTACATTTTTAATATACTGATGTATCAAAATGAGCACATAAGGGAGTCTGGGAATATTCTTTGGTCTGCTATACTGGTTTACTTTTATCTTGGGTCTGTTTGGCTTTTAATGGGGTTTCTGTTATTTGTTCCCTGACTTCATCTCTCCTTGGGTTTAGCTGACATAAATGACATTAATTGAGTCACTGTTCATTATTTTCCAGGCCTGGGAGACTTAAACTATGTATTCTTTGGTTAGGGAGAAGAATCATTTAGTCTTGAGTGTTCTTGTTTATGGGAGATAAGGTCTTAGGTTTCACCAGTTGGCTATAAGTTTCTCAGACTGTTTGGCCTTGTTTAATTTTCTTATGTCAGTTTTTATATTCCACTTGCACAGGAATTTTACTAGCTTGTCACTATCCTGTCAGAAAAGAACATTTTTTATTTATTTCTCTAACCACATTGTTTAGCAAAGTGCCTGCACTTAGGAGAACAACAGTAAGTGTGAGTCAATTAGATTTAAAATTATGAAGATGTGGTATCCAATTGTGAAAGGTGAAATAGAGAGGGGTCAAAAATGACTCTCTTTGAGGTCTGAGACACTGGGAAGATTGGTATAGGATGAGTGTGCTGAGACTCAGAATGAAGAGATTTGGAAAAAAGATAATGGTGCAATTTGGATGCACTTATTTATATACCATCTCATGATATAAGTAAGTGCATCCAAATTGCACTTATTCCCTGCTACAGGGAACCTGAGGTGGTATATAAATAAGTGCATCCAAATTGCACCTCTGTTCCAGACTGGCCCTGAAGGGGTTTCATTGCCTTGCGTCTCAGGGATTCTGATTTCTTACTTATTCTCCTCAATTATCCATGTACGCCCTCCAAGCTCTCAGATGTTTTGGTCCAAGGTCCAATTCAGTTCTTTTCTGTCCTCAGAATAATGCCTCATGCTTCAACTGTAGTTCAGGCATTTACTACTAATCACAAGATACACAAAGACAAAAAATTTTTTTAAAAATGGGAAAGAAAATTATTCCTCTGCTATGTGCCTTCAGAATACTTCATGTAAATTCCCAGAGCCTCACTAGTCTGCAAGCAAGTTAGAATATAAGGTTTACTGGTGTCAGAAATGTCATGTGAAAGTGTGAGCATACACCCCCATGTAAATGAGCCCTGTGTTCTATCAATGGAAGACAATCAAAAAACATGATGTCATGTGACTTCCTCTCTCCTGGATTAAAATTTATTTTTTTATTATTTTATGTCAACATTGTTGAGGAATAATTTATGCATAATGAAATGCATCCATTTAAGGTACAAACTTTCATTAATTTGGCTGATTGAAACCACTAAAACCTTACAACCATTTCCAAAATCAAGACATAAAACACTTTCATCACCCCCCAAAATGCCTAGTGCCCTTTTGCCATCTATCCCTCCCTTTGCCCCATCCCCAGGAAACTACTGGTATGCTTTTTGCTTTTATAAATTAGTTTGTGTTTCATAAAAATGGGATAATGCAGTTATGTATTATTTTATTGATGGCTGATTTAATTCAGCACAATATTTTTTAAAGATATCATTTATTTACTTTTAGAGAAAGGAGAAGTGAGGGAGAAAGAAGGGAGAGAAAGAAGAGATATATCTATTGATTGCCTCTCTCATGCCCCCAACCAAGGACTTACCCAGCATATACCCAGGCATATGCCCTGATTGGGAATGGAACTAGCAACATTTTGGATCACAGGCCAGCACTCAGTCCACTGAGCCACACCAATCAGGACTCATTCAGCACAATAATTTTTAAATTCAACCATGGTGTTGCATGAATGAGCAGTTATCCATTTTTATTGTTGAGCATTACATCATTGTATACTGTATATTTTTTATTTCTATACCTATTAATACTCAGTAAGGTATTTCCAGTTTGGGTTATTATAGAAAAAAATCTGCTATTAACATCTATACATAAATCTTTGTTTGGACACATATTTTTATTTTTACTGGGTGAATACATAGAAGTAATATATCTGAGTTGTATGGCAGGTGCATGTTTAACTTTTGAAAAAATGTCAAAAGACTTTCTAAAATGCTTACAAGAGTATATGAGAGTTCTAGTGGCTCTACATCCTCCCTGATATTTTATATCATCAGTCTTTAAATGAAAGCCATTCTAATGAATGTGCAGTGTTATCTATTTGCAGTTTTACTTTGTGTGTCCCTGATGACTATGCTGACCATCTATTCACATGCTTGTTGACCATTTATCATCTTCTTTTATGAATTCTCAGTTCAAACCTTTTTCTATTTTTTATTGCATTAGATTAGAGCTATAGGAGTGTCCTTTTCCAGATATAAGCATTACAAATAATTTATTTCATTCTTTAGTTTGGCTTTTAATTCCTTTTTAAATTATATTTTATTGATTATGCTATTACAGTTGTTCAAATTTTTCCCCTTTGCCCTCCTCCACCCAGCATCCCACACCCCCCCAGACAATCCCATCACCATTGTTCACATCCATGGGCCATGTGAGTATAAGTCCTTTGGCTACTCCATTTCCTATACTGCACTTTACATCCCCATGGCTATTCTGTAACTACCTATTTGTACTTCTTTTTTTTTTTTTCAAATGGAGAGGATCCTTTTCATAGCATGTCATATTATGTGCATATTCAAGAGTCTGTAGATTTTTTTTAATTTTATTTATTTATGTTTGGAGAGGGAAGGGAGGGAGATAGAGAGAGAGAAACATCAATGTGCGGTTGCTGGGGGTTATGGCCTGCAACCCAGGAATGTACCCTGGCTGGGAATCAAACCTGCGACACTTTGGTTCGCAAGCCCGCGCTCAATCCACTGAGCTATGCCAGCCAGGGCCTATTTGTACTTCTTAATCACCTCCCCTCTTCACCCATTCTCACCCTCCCTCTTCCCATATGGCAACCATCTGGTAACTAACTTCTTTTCTCTTGCTGCTTTAAGAGTCTCTCTTTATCTTTAACCTTTGGTCTGTTAATCATGATGTGTCTTGGAGTGGGCCTCTTTGCATCTATCATAATTGGGACTCCCTGTGCTTCCTGGACTTGTATGTCTATTTCCTTCACCAAATTATGGAAGTTTTCTTTCACTGTTTTTTCAGATAGATTTCCAATTTCTTACTCTTTCTTTACTCTTCCTGGCACCCCATGATTCAAATATTGGACCTCTTGAAGTTGTCCCAGAGGCTATTTATACTATCCTCACTTTTCAGAATTCTATTTTCTTCTTATTGTTTTGTGTGGTTGTTTTTTGCTTCCTTATGTTGCAAATCATTTATTTGATTCTCAGCTTCATTCACTCGACTGTTGTTTTCCTGTAAATTGTTCTGTATTTCAATTAGTGTATCCTTCGTTTTTAACTGGGTGTTTTTTATGCTGCTGAAGTCCTCACTAAGTTCCTTGCATAGCCAGGAAGTGAGCATCTGCATAGCCAGTGTTTTTAACTCTGCATCTGATAGAATGCTTATCTCCATTTCATTTAGGTCTTTTTCTGAAGCTTTGATATGTTCTTTCTTTGGTACCACATTTCTCTGTCTCCTTGTTCTGTCTCCTGTGTTTGTTTCTAGAGCTGCATTGACTCATTGACTCATGTCTTGGTAGTGTGGTCTAATGTAGTAGGTGTTCTGTAGGATCCAGTGGCACAGTCTCTCCTATTACCCAAGCTACATGCTCAAGGTGCACCCTTCATGTGGGCTGAGTACACCCTCCTCTTGTAGTTGAGCCTTGGTTGCTGTTGGCAGACCAATGGGAGGGGTTTACCCACACCAGTCAGCTGCAAGGACTGGCAATGACCACTGACCACCAACTTCCACCATCCTCAGAAGATCACCTGTGCAGGGGCAGGGTGGTGGTGCTCCTGTGTGGTCTGTAGCTGTCCACTGGGTGCACTGGCCCTGGGGTTTCCTGAGTGGTGCAGGCCAAGGTCACCCCACTCCTCTGTTTTGCCTAGTGCACCCTGCCTGAATTGTAAAGCAGTCTGAGAAAGCTGCTAGTCATGCTGGGCTTGAGATTCCCAGGCAAAGGCAAGCTGTGAATCTAATCTGGCTGCCACTAGGGCTCACCAAAGCCAGCTCTTGCTTGTTTGATAGGATTTAGAAGCCAAGAGCAGACATTCTTATGGAAAAGCAGCTTGGGTGGGCCCCTAAGTTTGGTGTGGCAGAGCCTCTGGGGATCTCCAAGGCAGATCAGCGTTAGCCAGGTTGATGAAATCTCAGATATGGCACCATCTTACTGGCTCTGTGAAGGAATGATTTAGTAATGGGACAGTGGCCTCTGCTCACCTTGATTCCAGACACTTCAGTTTCTCCCTGTATATGACTGGTGCTTTTCAAGCTGTTACCTGAGTGCTGGAGCTCAGAGGGAGTGAGTCTGAATAGGTGAGTCCTTGTATAGGTTCCTTAAGGGGAACTACTAAGGTCTTCAGCAACTTTTTTCACGGACTCAATTCCTACTGGCTTTTGCAGCCATAAGTTGTGGGGACTTATATTTCTGGCAATAGAACCCTGGCCTAGAGAGCCTGTTGTAGGTCTGGGACTCCTCACTTCCAAAATTTCCCTCTAACATTTTTATTTATGTGGGTGTTGGTCCAGCCTGTTCCACATCAGTGCTCCTCCTACTAATCTGGGTGGATGTGGTTTCTTTAAGTCCGCAGTTGTCAGACTGCCACTTGGCTCAGTTTCTGACATTCCTAAGTGATGGTTGTTCTATATTTCCATTGTAATTTTTATGTGGTTGTGGGAAGAGGTGAGCCATGTCTGTCCTCACCGCTATCCTGACTGGAAATCCCACCTCTGAATTTTCTTAATGGTATTTTTTGGATCCAAAATTTTTCATTTTGTTTAAGTTGAATGATCAATTTTTTTGGTATGATTTATAATTTCAGGGTCCTAAGAAAGTTTTGCCTACAGTAAGGTCACAGATGTTTTTCACTATCTATTCTTCTAGAAGTTTTATAGCTTAGCTTTTACATTTAAGCCTTTGGCCTCCTTTGAGTGTTTTGTCTGTGGTATGACATAAGGTCAACATTCATTATTTCCACCCAGATATCCTGTTGTCCCAGCACCTTTTGTTGAAAAGTCTTTCTTTTCCCATTTGAAAATCAATTTACCATGTATGTATGTGTCTATTTCTGTTGTTTCATAGTAAATCTTGAAATAAAACAATGTAATGGACTTTTTTTCTACTAGCTTACCTAGCCACATATACATATCCAATTTCCTTAGACAACACAAAAATATCAACAAAGTTCCTAACTAACTCTGTTAAAAGAAATCATGTTGAGTTATGATTCTTCATGTCTCTTGTTAATATCAGTAAAGTGGAATTAACACTTTTCTTGTTAAACAACCTATAGATCAATGTGGGTTCGAAAAATGAACAGTTATCTAAAATTTTATAACATCTATGTTATGAAGTATATCTCTTCTCCAGGTAAATTTCTGCTGACTAGAGCCAAGAGGCCTATTATCCCCTTTGTTCCTGTTTACTCACACAACCCTAGAAGCTGAGGTTGTGTAATAGGACACTTGGAGTTAGGGGATGTCGGAGAAGATCGCTGAACAAATTCTTATCTCATGCAAAATTCTGGCACAGGGGTGTTGATGCTATTTTTAATGCATTTCTTAAATAAAAAGTAATTAAATAAAGAACTCTGAGCCCCTTTTTGGAGAGGGTAAGTCACTTAATAACAAGCCTGTGCCTACCTACCATTCTCTGAAAAATTACCATTTCACAGGGGCTTAAACTTTATCCCAGTGGCCTAAACTTTATCCCAGTGGCCTATAAGTCTTTCTCTCCTCCCAGAAAACTCTTCAAATCAGTCTCCATTTTCCAAGCTCAGGCTTCTCAGACAACAAAAGAAATAAGATACAGCCCTAGCCAGGTGGCTCAGTTGGTTGGATCATTATCCCATGCACCAAACTATTGCAGGTTCAATTTCTGGTCAGGGCACATACCTAGGTTGCAGGTTGAATCCCCATTTGGGGCAAGTACATGAGGCAACCCAATGATGTTTCTCTCTCTCTCTCTCCTGCCCCCATCCTTGCTCTCTAAAATTAATAAACATATCCTCAGTGAGGTCTTGAAAAATGAAAGAAAGAAGATACAAGTTCTTATATAACTTCTCCATATCAGGTCTGAGGTTGCCTGCTTTTTGTTTGTGTGATTACAAAAGATTCGAACACCAAAATTACAATACATGTGCCTGCAACATTACTGAATTAGACAGGACACAGATTAACTTGATTGTCCTGGAAACAAAACAAAGATCACTTTGGTACTCTCCCCGATCTTTGTGATCATTTCTCCCCCTGCCAATGACTTTACAGGCCATAAAGAATGTCATCCCAATCACAGTAGAGCTTACTAGGATTTACAGCTCATTGAACTACCACAAATTGAATGAGCATGTAAGCATGCCCAGATGGAGCATTAGAACACTGCCTGTAACCCAGAACAATCTCTTATACCCATATATACTTATCATCAATCCTCTCTACTTCCCAAAAGTTTACATTGGTCACTAATCAGACTTGTAACATTACATGTTAGATTTTGCCACTTGTTTAGCTATCTTTATGTAGAATCATATTGCATACATTCTTTGTATTTGGCTTCTTTCTCACAACTGAAATTGTGAGTTTATTATACTACTGTGATATTTGTTTTCATTATCTTTTAACATTCCATTGTTTTAATACATCACAATTTATAATACGTACCCATTTGGCTATGAATGGAAATAGGAGTTGTTTCCAGTTTGTGACCTTTATGAGCAGTGCTGCTATGAACATTCTAACTGATATGTCTTTATGCACATGTGCACACAGTTCTACTGACATACATGTAGGAATGAAAATATTGGCTTATTTCTGTCATTTTATTTTATGTGATATCTATGATTTCTTATTTAGATTTCTCTTTCTTACCTTTGTCATACTGATTTATATTTCTTTATTTCATTTTATTATTGCATTAGCTAAGATACCATGACCTTTTATGTCAAAACTCATGTCCATTGTTATCCAAAACCAATTTTTTATCAATTACGCACAGATTCATTCTCACCATACATATACACACAACTCTCACACATACTACCACTTTCTATATTGAATCAATCAGAATTTTAATTACAGATTGGTCTTATGCTTTATACAATTATTTACATCACTAGTTTTACTGGTTTCTCTACTAATTTCTCTACCCAAAGCCTAGTCATCTTCTGTCACCATGTATATTTGATCTTCCTTTCCCTTTCATCCTCTACATACCCCCTTCCTTTCTGGTAACCACCATTCTATTGTCTGTATGAGTTTGTTTTTTTGTTGTTGTTTATTTGTTTTCTTTGTTCATTTGTTGCTTTTATATCTCATATGAGTGAAATTATGTAGCTCTTGAACTTTTCTTTTTGACTTATTTCTCCAAGCTTAATATTTTACTTTCAAGATCCATCCAAATTATTGTAAATAGCAATGTTTCATCTTTTTTATAGCTGAGTAGTGTTCCATTGTATATATGTACCACATATTTTCTTTATCCAATCATTCATCAAAGAATAGTTGTATCATTTCCATGTAATGGCTATTGTGAATAATGATGCATCAACCTAGGAACACATATATCTTTACAAGAGTTTTCAAATGTTTCAAGTAGATACTGAGAAGAGGGATTGCTAAGTCATATAGTAGTTTTTCATAGTGACTGACAAATTTACATTCCCACCAGTAGTGTTCAAGAATTACCTTTTCTGCATATTCTCTCCAGCTCCTGTTATTTCTTGTCTTATTGATAACAGTCAGTCTAACAGGTGTGAGGTGGTATCTCACTGTGGTTTTGATTTTCACTTCCCTTATAACTAGTGAGGTCGAGCATGTTTCATATATCTGCTGGCCATCTGTATGTCCACCTTGGAAATGGGTCTGCTTGGGTCCTCTGACTATTTTTAAATCAGATTATTTGATTTTATGTTGTTGGTTGCAGGCGATCTTTATATATTGTGGAGATCAGCCCTTCTCAGAGGTATCATTTGTAATATCTTCTCCAGTTTGGCTGGTTGACTTTTTGTTTTGTTGATGGTTTCTTTCAATGTAAAGAAAGTTTTTAGTTTGATGTAGTCTCATTCATTTTTTTTCTTTTACTTCCCTTAACTTTGAGGTCAAGTTCACAAAAATCTCTCTGAAACCAAGTCTATAATTTTAATGCCCATATTTTCTTCTATATATGTTACAGTTTCAGGTTTTATATTCACATATTTAATCCATTTTTAACTATTGTTTGTCTATGGTATCAGATAATGGTCTAGTTTCATTCTTTTGCATGTGACTTTCCACTTTTCCCAATGCCATTTGTTGAAGAGACTTTCCTTTCTCCATTGTATGTTTTCAGGTTCTTTGTCAGAAATTATTTGCCCAAATCAATTAATATGATATGCCACATAAACAAAATAAAGGATAAAAGTCATATGACCATATCAATAGACACAGAAAATCATTTGACAAAATACAACATCCACTTATGATTTTTAAAAATTTTTATTGTATTTTTCCATGATTATTTAACCCCATTATACCCACCTCCCTACAACAATCTCCATAATATTGCCCATGCCCATGAGTCCTTTTTCTTTTTTTCTCAATCCCTCTATCCCCTAACCTCCTCCCACCATAGCTGTCATCCTGCTCCCTATGAGTCTGTCTCACTTTTGCTTGTTAGTCAGATTGTTTATTAGATTCTATATATGATTAAAATCATATGGTACTTTAATCATATGGTACTTGTCTATCCCTGACTGGTTTATTTCACTTAATATAATGTTCTCCAGGTCCATTTATGGTATTGCAAAGGGTAAATTTTCTTCTTTTCTAGGGCTGAGTAATATTCCATTGTATAAATATCCCATAGTTGTTTATTGCATTTGACAAACTACAACATCCACTTATGGTTAAAACACTCAACAAAGTGGTACAGTAGGAAAGTGCCTTATCATAATATAGACCATATATGACAAGCCCTCAGCTAATATAATACTAAAAGGAAAAAAATTAAAAGCTTTTCCCTTAAGATCAGGAGCAAGACATGAATGCACATTCTACCACGATTATTCAACATAGTAGTACAAGTACTCGTCAAAGCAATAAAGCAAGAAAAAATGAAAGTCATCCAATTTATGAATGAAAAAGTACACCTGTCACTATTTGTAGATTACATGATTCTGTATATAGAAAACCCCAAACCCTCAACCAAATACTATTAGAAACAAGAAACAAATATAACAATGTCATGGCAAATTTAAGTTTTATACTCCCACATATTCTCCACTATATATGTCTCTTTAGAATAGCATTTTTTCAAAATGTAATTCAGTACTTGGGAACATTATAAAATAAAATATTGGGTGTTTGTAAAAAAATAATAGTTCCTGAGCAATAAGCTAAACATCCCAGGTCAGAATCTCTGTGAGTGGGACTGGAAATCCACATTTGTAAGACGTTCTCCAGTAATAATCACACAAAATAAATATTGAGAATAATCTCTTTGAAATGCTAACTAATACTTTTAATTCTAAATTGCTTAAAACCAAATTTAGTTCAATCAGGGAGGAGATTATAATATTTAACACTTCCATTAATTTGCTGCAATTTTGCCTTCTTTGAATAGATCACTGTATGCTGTGAATCTATCTCCATCATTTGGCACTCAAATAGACTACAACTGAATGATAAGTTAAAAGTAAAAACCATTGTGTAAATATTGCCAGCATTCCAAAGTATGGACAAATAATTTACCACTACCACACAAATCATTCTCTATGGGTAACAGTAAAGTTTGAAAGAAAGGTACACTTTTTTTCTTTTTTTTCTTCCTGCCTCCTATGTCTCTACTTCTTTGTTTACACAATCCCAGGACCTGCTGTGAGGGACACACAACAACAAAGATGGCTTATTGTCTTTGAAAACTATCAGAACAAGTGCTTGATATAGAGATCTCAGATAAACACAGCATTATTTGTATTTTTCTTAGAGAATAAGTCAAAAAAAGAGAAAGTGTGGTTTTGCATGAGTTTTAAATTCTGTACTGTTAACTAGATTCTTGCTGGAACTGACAAAGTTGACTTTTTATTTTCATTGCAAAGGATTTATTCTCAGACACCGTACCTGAGGGTAGGAAAGAAAGATCCTTGTTTATTCCTTAACTGTAAAGGTAACTTCTCCCAGAGGAAAATATTAGTGTGTTCCTAAATTACCTATAGCTAGTTAAGGCTTTTGCATTATTCTTCAGCAGAGATTATCTTAGTAGACTCTATAACTACCATGGGCTAAGTCTTCAGCCAGGACTAAATATATGAATTAACTTCCACATTACAATTTCTCTAGTCAACATAAAATCTATCATATTTTGCCCTGGCTGGCATAGCTCAGGGGACTGAGTGTGGGCTGTGAACCAAAGTGTCGCAGGTTCAGTTCCCAGTCAGGATACATGCCTGGGTTGCAGGCCATGACCCCTAACAACCACACATTGATGTTTCTCTCTCTCTCTCTATCTCCCTCCCTTCCTTCTCTAAAAATAAATAAGTAAAATCTTTTAAAAAATCTATCATGTTTTCCTGTATATAATGAGTATACAAATTTTTGAGGGGAAAATGAGGATATGCATTATACATGGGTAATACTGATTTCATATCTATATAAATGTTTTTAATCTTTTATTTATGCTTATGAATTAAAAGTGTAACTCTACAAAGTAATGATATCCATATACCAAATAATACCCTAGAATATGATAATCAGTTTTGTTTCTAAATATAAATTAATTAATTAATTACAAATTAAAACAACAGATTTTTTTCCTGAAAGTTTGGGCCAAAAGTGTGGGTGCACACTAATACACAGCAAAATACAGTAATTATTTCTTTTTTTATTTTAATTGTTGTTGAAGTACAGTTTTCTGCTTTTTACTCCCATCCCAGCCCACCCCTGCCACCCCTCACCACCTCCCTCCCGTTTCCACCCATGCCCTTGTTTTTGTCCATGTGTCCTTTATACTTGTACCTGCATCAATACAGTAATTATTTCCACTATGGTTGGGGATCTAAAGTGGTGTTCTTTAGGATAAAAATTGCTGTTTCCCAAATCACTAGTGAATCACATTTTTTCTTGTGGACATATGAAAAACCTGCCTGCTGCATTCAGGCAAGGTCTTGAAAGATGTCTTCTGACCCAGAGCTCTTACACAGAGCCCAGAAGAGCTTATCCATGAAGAGTGCAGAGTGTGAAGGGCCTGGTAATGGGACCCACACTGACTTCCCAGGTGCTCAAGCCAGAAATAAATTTGTCCAAATCTGAACCAGACTGTCCAGTGGAGATAATTACCATGAAGTCTACCTTCCTCTCTGCATGTCTTTGTCTGTGTCTTTAAAGTGACATCTCTGGCTCAAAATGCTTAGTCCTAAGTCTTAGAAGGAAAAAAAAACAGCTGCAGCTTCTGTCCTATCTTTTATGCTTCCTTCCTAACCAAGTTGGTGGTTAATGGCTGTGGGAACTAAAAGGCTAGAGAGGCCTTCCATGGGTCTCAACTTCTCATATATACTAGAGGAAAGAGTTCCCCCATTTTTAGACAATAACAAAAAACAGGGCTTGCTAAAACATTAGCAGAAAAGAGACATGGCATCTCTCTTATCTTCTGTCTATATAAAAATGAGTAAAGCAATCTCCATGGCTAATATATTTTATTAACTCATAAAAGAAGTACCAGGAGATGGAACGCTATCCCTGAAAGTTAATCTGCACAGTCAGGTTTTCTAGCTGCAGCTGCTGTATGAAGTTTCAAGTTAAAGTTCAAAGGAAACAGGTATGGCCTTAATTCAGGCCCTTCTGTATGAATCATTCCTTTCATTCTCGATTCAAGGTTCCCAATCTTTATCATAATTTGACATGTGGTATTCCAAAAGCTAGTGCTTATTCTCTCTTCAGGGGCTTGTCTGCCATTCCACTTTCAATCTTCATAGTCTCCTGGAGATTGCAGAGAGCTCCCCTCTCTTGGGAACTTTTTTTCTTACATTCCCACTCCTAGTGCCACAAAATCCTCTGGTCCTCAGGTCTTATTCATCCCATTCAAGTAGCCTTTGACTCTTTTCCTGATGTTTTCCAGGAAACACTTGCCAGATTCATGGTTACTTTGGTTTCCAGGCCAATCTTAACCAGAAATCATCTCAGCAAATTTACCTCTACTCCGTGAAAAGAAATGGAGGCACCAAATGAATTTCGTGTCTTCAATAGCCAAGCTACAATTCCTGAGCCAACTAACCTCCAAGTCCCTTATACCAATTAAACACTAGAGTAGGGGTGATAAAGTATATACTGAAGGTTATATGTATCCCCTGATACCTACCTGGTTCAATGGGGTACACTCCTTAGAACTATCACTCTTAATTACTTTCTGTGCTCTACTCTATCACACTGAAAAATTCCCTGCAACCCAATCTGGACACTCGTTCCTTCTAAGTTCTTTGTTTACCTCTTCTAGGTTCCCAATAACAGCTCTTCCATCCAGGTTTTTCTAAATTGCTAGACATTCTGTAATGTTTAGGAGAATGAGAATTTCCTTTGGCTTCATGGTGACAACTCCCTTTAGATCCTCCTTCCCCTCAGTGGGATTTAGCTCATTGAGTCCCACATGTCCCTGGGAACTGAGATTGTGTTTCCATCAGCAACCATAGAAAATTACAAGAGAGAAAGAGTTAACATATATTGAGCACTTACTATAGATAGAACACTGGGAAAAGTACTTTATATGTTTTGTGCATTGGCACACAGATAAGGGTAGCTCCATGACTCTAACACTGTAGAGTACCCTCCCCTTACTTCTAGCCAATAGGTGACAGGATTTTTTTCAGATGCAATTAAGTTCCCAAACCACTTTATTTTGTGTTAACCAAAAGGAAGATTATCCAGCTTGACCTAATCAGGTTAAAGCTCTTAAAGAAAGACTGGATCCCATCCTTAGATCCAATAATTTTCTCTTCTGCTGGCTGGTAGATGTTAAGCTATCATGCTGAGAGAAGGCATATGGAACAAGGAACTCCTAGGCAGTCTCCAGGAGCTGAGACCAGCCCCATGGCAGACAGAAAGAACATGGGACCTTAGTCCTATAATGACAGGGACATGAATTCTGCCAACATGTATGAGCTTGGAAGCAGCTTTTCCGCAATTGCGACCGCATGAAAGTACAGCTCAGTCAACACCTGGATTACAACCTTGTGAGACCATAAGCAGAGCACCCAGCTAAGTCAAGCCAGACTCCTGACAGAAACTGTGACATAGTATGTGTTAAAATATGAAGTGTAACAGCCAATATTTTGCAACATAGTCTTTTATATAAGTCAGCCCCCAATCTCCCCATTTTGGTCTATTGACCCTAGCCTTAGGGACCAAAAGTACCAGGCTACATATATGGCGACCAGCCCTACAAGTAAGATGGCTCCAAGGAATAACAGTGAGTCAACACTGGTGACTATGATATTCATTCAGCTTTTATTCATGTAGATTTGATTCAAATGTATAATACCAAATAACCCTAATAATCACTCAGAAAAAAAATTAGGAATAACCCCACATAAAACAATTTGGGTACAATGAACCCAAATGCCAAGAATCCAGATCTCAGTCCATGTCTGGGAGGCAGCTGGTCCATGTCTTGCAAGGCAGAGTCAGCAGTAATTTCAGAATCAGCTAAGGCAGGGCTGATCAGAGCAGTAGTGTGCTGTTCTTTCCCTTTCAGCTGTCTCAGTTGTCTGCTCAAAGGCTTTTGCTATTATATTCTTGTATGATATAAAGTTGCATTAGCATTTAATTAACACACATTGTTTTGTGCTACCATGAAAAGCACATGCTGATAATGTTGCTCTACTGCTCGTGTTCTGAGAGGGTGATATTACCCCTCAGATAAGAACATGCTGTCTACCATTTCGTACTACTGCGCATGCTCGAAGAGTTGCTCTACCCCTCTGAGTCATCGCTCCACTGCCTGTGCTCTAAACATGGCCTCTTAGTTTATGGGACTGACACCATCTTAGTTTAGAGCTGCTCTCCACACTAAGTTTGTGGCATTCTGTTATACAACAATATGAAGATAACACATATTTGGTACCTCAAAGTAGGAGCTGCTTTAACAAATGCCTTAAAATATGGGAACAGCTTTAGAGTCAGGCAAGTGAGCAGAGGCTAGAAGAATTTTAATGAACATGACAGAGAAAGCCTAAGTTGGCTTGAATTGACTGTTAGAGAAATCTTGACTTTAAGAATGCTGCAGTGAGGGTTCAAAAAGAGTGAGGAAGACGATAGGAGAGGAATAAAAAGATTCTTACTATATAGTGGTAGAAAGCTTACCAAAATTATGTCCTGGAATTATGTACAAGCAAAACTTACAGGCTGGTGATATATTTAAGAAGACTTCCAAGGAAAGTGTTAAGAGTGCCTCCTGATTTCTTTTTACTGCTTATAATAAAATTTGAGAAAAAAGAGATAATTTGAAAAGAGACATGTTTTAGAAAATAAACCAAGGCCTCATCATTTTGAAATTTCTCAGCTGCCCTAAAAGAAAAAATACACTAGGGCTAAGAGATTCACTATGACACAATAAGCCTCTCCTGGGTATGACTATACAACCTTTTGGTAATATCTCCAAAAGATCGAAAGGTAATTATTTTAATCCATTATGAGGATCTTTAACTTTTCATAGGACAGTTCAATCCTTTTACATCAAGACAATTACTGTAAAAGAAGGACAATTTCTGCCATTTTGTTGCTTTTATATGTCATCTTTTTTCTTCCTCACTTCTTCCATTACTGCCTTCTTAATTTTTCTTATGAAATATCAATTTGATTTCTTTCTAATTTCTTTTTCTGTATGTTTTTAATTATTTAAGGATTAGTTCCCCTGGGGTTTACAATTAACCTCAACCTTACAACAATCTGTTTTGAATTAATAACATATTAGCTTCCATAGGTATAAAAAATTCTGATCCTGTGTTGTCATGTCAAAAGTTAAATCTTTATACATTGCCTGTGCACATAATATAGATTTATCATTATTGTTTTATGCATTTATATTTTCAGTCAAATTGGAAAGAAAAGGGACTCACAAACAAAAGTACAGTAACAGTGCCTTATATTTTCCTGAATAGTTACATTGCTTGTTATTTCTTCACATTTCTTCAAGTAGTAACTAGTGTCCTTTTATTTCAACCAGAAGGACTCCTCTTAGCACTTTCTGTAGGATATATCTATTCGTGATGAAGTCCCTCAGCCTTTGTTTTTCTGGGGAAGCCTTAATTTCTCCTTTATTATTGAATGATAGCTTTGCTAGATACAGGGTAATTGATTGGCAGTCTTGTATTTTATTTCTACTTTAAGTGTGTCATTCCACTGAATTTTGGTCTCTCTGCTGCTGAGAAATCTGCTACTTTTTCTTTTTTTGAGGCTTCCTTATGCATGAAGTGAAGTCACTTCACTTTTGCTGCTCTCCAAATTCCCTCTTTGTTTCTCCTTGTTTCAGAAGTTTTATTATAATGTATCTCAGTGTGGATCTGCTGCATTTGTCCTTGCTAAAGTTCACTGAGCTTCTTGAATGTGTAGATCTGTGTATTTTACCAAATTATGAGTTTTTTCACAATTGTTTCTTTAAAATTCTTTTCCACCCTCTTCTCCCTCTCTTCCTCCCAGTCCTCCTATGATGTGTGTTTGAGGTTAATGGTGTCCCACAGGTCTTACAGGCTCTCTTCATTTTTCTTCATTCTTTTACCTTTCTGCTCCTTGCATCAAATTATTTCAATTGACCTATCATCAATTTTTATGATTTTTAATTCTGCCTGCTCAAATCTCATGTTTTTGAACAACAACAAAAAAGAGGCTCTGTAATAAACCAGAGACTGAAAGTAATCTCACCAGGTAATCTGATCATAAGTTTCTAACTGACAGGTCATGGTGGACAATCAAGTTGTAGGCCCAAGACCTATAACTTCTTGTTTTTTAATCCTCAACCAAGGATATTTTTTTACTGATTCTTTTAGAGAAATAAGAAGAAAGAAGAAGAAGAAGAAGAAGAAGAAGAAGAAGAAGAAGAAGAAGAAGAAGAAGAAGAAGAAGAAGAAGAAGAAGAAGGAGAAGAAGAAGAAGGAGAAGATGAAGAAGGGAGAAACATTAATGTGAAAAGAGCATCAATCAGTTGCTTCCCATATGCATCCTGACTGGGGATTGAATCCACATCCTAGGTATGAGCCCTGGCTGTGAATCAAACCTGAGTTTATTTCTTTGCTTTGATTTATTCCTCCAACTAAAATTTTTATTTCTATGCTGAATAAGAATGGTAAGAGGTCACCCTAATCTCCTTCCTGATTTTTTTAAAAGCTGTTAATTTTCCACTACTGTGCATGTTAGCTCTGATTTTTTCATATGTCACCTTTAGTAAGTTGAGGTTTCTTTCTTTTATGTAATATTAGTTAAAAGTTTTTGTTTTGGAAGAATTAATTTGGCAAAACAGCAGGATTCAAAGTCAATATCCAGAAATCAAAGGCATTTCTGTACACCAACAATGAAACAGCAGAAACAGAAATCAGGGGGAAAAAATCCCATTTGACAGAGCAATGAGAAAGATAAAATACTTAGGAATAAACCTAACCAAGGAGGTTAAAGACTTGTACTCAGAAAACTACATAGCACCGAGGGAAGAAATAAAGGAAGACACAAACAAATGGAAACATATACCATGTTCATGGATCAGAAGAATTAACATCATCAAAATGTCCACACTACTCAAAGCAATTTACAGATTAAATGCAATACCTATTAAAGTACCAATGACATATTTCACAGACATAGAACAAACACTTCAAAAATTTATATGGAGCCATAAACAACCCTGAATAGCTGCTGCAATTTTGAGAAAGAAGGGCAAAGTAGGAGGGATCACATACCTGATACCATACTGTATTACAAGGCCACTGTAATCAAAACAACCTAGTACTGGCATAAAAACAGACAGATAGACCAATGGAACAGAACAGAGAGCCCAGAAATAAACCCAAGTCTGTATGGTCAATTAATTTTCAACAAAGGGGACAGCAACATAAAATGGAGTAAAAATAGCCTCTTCAACAAATGGTGTTGGGAGAGCTGGACAGCTACATGCAAAAAAATGAAACTCGAGCACCAACTTACATCATACACAAAAATAAATTCGAGGTGGATAAAAGATTTCAATATAAGTCATGACACCATTAAAGTCCTAGAGGGGAACATAAGCAGGAAAATCTCAGATATTTCACACAGCAGTATTTTCACTGATATGTCTTCTAGAGCAAGGGACATAAAGGAAAGAATAAACAAATGGGACCTCATCAAAATAAAAAGTTTCTTCATGGCTAAAGAAAACAATATTAAAATAGAAAAAGAACCAACTGTATGGGAAAACATATTTGTAAATGATATCTCAGGCAAGGATTTAATCTCCAAAATATATAAAGAACTCACATGACTCCAAACTAAGAAGATAAGCAACCCAATTAAAAAAAGGACAAAAGACTAACAGACACTTCTCCAAGGAGGACATACAGAGGGTCCTAAGACACATGAAAATATGCTCAGTATTGCTAGTTATCAGAGAGATACAAATTAAAACCACAATGAGATACCACTTCACACCAGTCAGAAAGGCCATCATAAACAAAGCAACAAACAACAAGGGCTGGAGAGGTTGTAGAGAAAAGGGAACCCTAGTGCACTCTTGGTGGTATTGCAGACTGGTACAACCACTATGGAAAACAGTATGGAATTTTCTTAGAAAACTGAAAATGGATCTGCCTTTTGACCCAGCAATTCCACCGCTAGTATTATATCCTAAGAACCCTGAAACACCAATCCAAAAGAACCTATGCAACCCAATGTTCTTAGCAGCACAATTTATGATAGCCAAGTGCTGGAAGTGACTTAAGTGCCCATCAGTAAATGAATGTATCAAAAAACTCTGGTACATTTACAAAATGGAATTCTATGCAGCAGGAAGAAAGAAGGAGCTCCTACCCTTTGTGACAGCATGGATGGAAATGGAAGGCATTATGCTAAGCGAAATAACCCAGGCAGTAAAAGACAAATACCATAAGATCTCACCTTTAACAGGAACCTAATCAACAAAACAAACAGAGGACAAGCAAAATATAACCAAAGACATTGAAGTAGAGAACAGGCGGACAGTGATCAGAGGGGAGAGGGGAGGGAATTTGAGGGGAAAAGGGTGAAGGGTTTGCAGGAACAAGTATAAAGGACACATGTACGATAGCAAGGGGAGGGGTGGAAATGGGAGGGAGGTGAGGAGGGCCAGAGGGGTGGGCTGGGATGGAGGAAAAAGCAGAAAACAGTACTTGAACAACAATTAAAATAAACAACTAAAAATAAAAAAAAAATAAAAACTAAATAAAAAAGAATAGTATTTGTCAATTTTTTTTGTATCTATTCTTATGATCATGTGTTTTTTCTCTCATTCTAGTAAGGTAATATACTATTAATTTTTAAAAATTCATTTTTCATTTACAGTTGACATACAATGTTATAATAGTTTCAAGTATAACAATATACTGATAATACTCTTATGTACCTCACAAAGTGTTCAAAGAGCATACTGCCTATGTTTTAGGAGTTTAATATTTTCAGATCTTGTATTCAAGTATTTAATACTTTTGTTTTATTTTTGTATAAGGTCTTAGAAAATGCCCAACTTCTTTTTTTGTACATGTATCTATCCAGTTTTCCCAACACCATTTATTGAAGAGATTGTTTTTACACTATGTTCTTGCATTCTTTGTCACAGGCTAGTTGAATACAAGGGTAGGTTTATTTCTGGGCTATCTATTCTGTTCCACTGACCTATGTATGTTATTAAGCCAGTACCATGATTTTTTTTTATCACTATAGCCTTATAAAATAGTTTGATATCAAGTAGCATGGAACTTCAAACTGTGTTCTTCTTTCCCAATATTGCTGCAGTTATTCAGGGTTTTGGTGTTTCCATATGAATTTCTGGACTATTTGTTCTAGGTCTGTGAAATATCACATTAGTATTTTGATTCAGGGTGCTCTAAATCTAAAGATTGCTTTGGGTAGTATAGATATTTTATCAATGTTAATTCTTCTTATCCATAAACATGGTATACACTTCCACTTATTTATATCTTCTTCAATTTATTGCTTCAGTGTCTTATAGTTTTCTGAGTACAAATCTTTGATCTTGGTTAAATTTATACTTATGCATTTTATTATTTTTGATGCATTGTATATGGGATTGTTTTCTTAATTTCTCTTTCTGATAGTAAGTTATTGGTATATGAAAATGCAACCAATTTCTGAGAATTAATTATGCACTATGCTACCTTACTGAGTTCATTTATAGTTTTCTGATGGAGTCTTTAGCATTCTTTACATACAGGGATGGACCAAAGTAGGTTTACAGTTGTTTGTATGGAAAGACATGCAGGTTGTGATTATTACAGTAGTTTTATTAACTCAAAAGAATGTCGTATGTTTAATGCATTCATAACTGTAAACCTACTTTTGCTCACCCTTGTACAGTATCATGTCATCTGTAAACAGTGACAGTTGTACCTCTGCTTTACAATTCAGATGCATTTATTTCTTTTTCTTGTGTGATTATTATGGCTAGGATGTCCAATACTATGCTGAAAAAAAAGTAATGAAAGTGGACATCCTTGTCTTGTTTGTGATCTTAAAGAAAAAACTTTACCTTTTCACCAATGAGTATGATGTTAGCTGTGAGTTTGATATGAATGGCTTTTATTAGGTTTAGGTATGTTTCCTCTAGCCCCACTTTGCTGAGTGTTTTTACCATGAATGGATATTGGACTTAGTCAAATGCTTTTTAAAAATCTATATTTACATGATCATGTAATTTTTATGCATTTTATTTATGTGGTGTATCATGTTAATTGATTTTCAAATCTTGAACCAACCCTGCATGCCAGGTAAAATCCCACTTGACGATGATGTATGATATTTTAATGTATTAGTGAATTCAGTTTCCTACTATGTAGTGGAGGATTTTTGCATCTCTGTTCATCAGGAATACTGGCCTATTATTTACTCTTTTTTTGTGGTGTCTTTGTCAGATTTTAGTGTCCAGGTAATGCTGGCCTTGTAAAATGACTTTGAGAGCCTCCTCTTTAATTTTAGGAATACTCTCAGAAGAATAGTTATTCATCTTTGAATGTTTGGCAAAATTCATTTATGAAGCCATGTGGTATAGAACTTTTGCTTGTTGGATGTTTTTGATGACTGATTTGATTTCCTTAGCAATGATCAATTTGTTCAAATTTTATGTTTCTTTTTTAATTCAGTCTTGGAAAGTTGTATTTTTAATGGAATTTATCCATTTATTCCATATTTCTCTGGTCTCAACTGTAACTTCTGCACTTTCATTTCTGATTTTGTTTATTTGTTCCCCCATCTGTGTTTTTTAAGTAAATCTATCTAAAATTTTATCTATTTTATCTTTTGAAACAAGGTCTTGGTTTTATCAATCTTTTATTGTTTTTTAGACTATTTTATTTATTTCTGGTCTGATCTCTACTTTTCCTTCTTTTCTACTCATTTAGGCTTTTTTTGGTTCTTCTTTCCCTAGTTTCTTACAGTGTAAGGTTGCACTGTTTGAGATTTTTCTTGTTTCTTGAGGTATGATGTATTGTTAAGGACTCTTTTCTTATGACTACTTTGGCTACATCCCATAGATTTTGGTTTGTTGTATTTTTATTTTCATTTGTCACAATGTACTTTTTGATATCCTCCTTGATCTCATTGCTAGCCCATTCATAATTTAGTAACCTGTTATTTGGTTCCAAGTGTTAGTGTGATTTTTTGTTTTCTTCTTGTAATTGATTCTAGTTTTATTCCACTGTGGTCAGAGAAGATGATTGATATAATTTCAATCTTTTTAAATTTATTGAGATTTGCCCTGACTGGTGTGGCTCAGTTGGTTGAGTGTCATCCCGCAGAGGAAAAAGTCATTGGTTTGATTTTCTATCAGGATTTATGCCTAAATTGCAAGCCAGTGCCAGGACTCAGTTTATTTGACTCAGTCATTGAAAGAGCCTCTAGCTGTCTGCAAGTCAACTGAGGTAGGTTCTCAGTGAGTCACAAGGTAGGGGTGAGTGGTGTTCACCAGGTTAATACATATTCAAACTCTGTGCCCATGCTGGGTATGATGCCACTAAGCAAGTGTCAGCATACACCTGGACTGCTCTGCCTCCTTTAGAGTTGCAGACATTTGCAGGGAGGAAGGACCTTGGTGAGTTATCAGATTGAGGCCAGTAGAATTCATCACACTAATACAGACCAAAATTTGACCATGTGGATGAAGAATTCTGCCAAGGAATAATGGTGCAAGTTGGACGTGCAATGGAAATAATCACCCTTGTCCCAGAGCTACATGACTCAGTCTCTCCCATTCATGTCCACCATCCCAAGTCTGCCCAGACCTCTTTGAGAGCATTCCATGAAAGTCTGTACCACAGGCCCAGGCTGACCACAGCCAGCTAATTCTTCCACAGGGTATGAGCTCAAAATGGTGGGGCCACCTAGAATTAAAACAGTGGAACTAGAGGATCTACCCTGGGAGAGGTGCCACTCAGGTATACAGGAAGAAAAATGGCCCCCACCCCAGAGCTATACAATTTGGTCTCTCCTCATTTGTTTCTGTCACCCCAAATCTGCCTGAAACTTCTCAAGAGCCTTATGAAAGTCTGCACCACAGGCCAAGGCTAACCAGGTTGAGACACCTTGCTCCCATGGGGTCTTATGCAGCTGAGATATCCTTCCAGATGTTTAACCATAGCACATTGGTGCAGAGCCAGCCCTTTTTGTGCTTTTATTCTTCTTACTAGTGTCAATGTGGCTTCTTCGGTATATCTTTACTCATAAGTCTTCTGTTCACCTAATCTTCAGTTGGTTACTCAGGTTGATTGTTCTATAATTTAGCTGTAATTCAGTTTTGTCTTAGGAGGAGGTGGGTGTAACTTCCACCCACAAGCTTCCATCTTGGATTCCTTATTCTTTTTTCTTTATTCTTCTCTAATTGGGTTATTCCAAAATTCTTGCCCGCAAAC
The DNA here is from genome assembly GCF_019186645.2 of Phyllostomus hastatus. Lineage (NCBI taxonomy): Eukaryota > Metazoa > Chordata > Mammalia > Chiroptera > Phyllostomidae > Phyllostomus > Phyllostomus hastatus. Next base: position 101,380 of record NW_025333539.1, on the reverse strand, counting down.
TCACTTATTCTATCTGCTATTTGCTCTACCCTGATAGAGATGTCCTCTATTGCATTTTTCCATTTCGTTCATTAATTTCTCAACTCTAAATGATTTCTATTTCTTTGGTAAATATCTTATTCTGATCACATATTTTTTTCCCTGATTTTGGTAAAGTGTCTTTCTGAGATTTCTTGTTGCTTGATAAGTTTCATCAAAAAAGATATTTTGAATTCTTTGTCAGCTAGGTCACAAAATCCATTCCTTTAAGCTAGGTTATTGGAAAATTATTATCCTGGTGATGGTGTTTTTTCTTCTGTTACCATGTCCTTGTAGTTTTGAATTCTCACTTTTGCATTTAACATGGCAGATGCCTCATTAAATATTTCTCAGTGCCTTCAGATGGACTATTCTGTTTATTGGTGCTGTTATATCTGGGTTTTCTCTACTTTCTGTAGGTACACTTACTCCACATTTCTTGTTCTCTCTTGTGGCAAAATCCTTAAGCTATTGTGTCATGTCCATTTTTTTAAAACTCTGCAGGATGGCTACTGAAAACTCTCTTTTTTCCCCCAGGAGGTTGTGCTAGAGGCCAAGTGTGTGGTTTCAACCTTGCACAAAGGTCCTAGTATGTTTTTCAGATTCCAGAACACTTTCCAGAATAGTTCTCACCGATAAAAACCAAGGGTTGGCCACAATTTGGGGGGATTATGGGATTAGTACTTGGGGCATAGGTAGTGCCTGCAGACTCAGTGGAGAGATCCTCAGGTAAGGTTCTCCAAGAGGGACATGTAAGGCCTTTCTGCTGAAGTCAGGAGAACAGGCAGCAGGAATCTTATCTTTTTAATGCTGTTTGATATTCTCCTCTACTTCTTTCCCATCTCCTCCCTTTCCACAGTAATGGAGGTCCTGCCATAGTACTCTGCATGCTGTTAGAAAGCAGTGTTTCTCCAGCCATAACCCACACAATTGGGGAGGCCAGGCACTCACTAACAATTCTCCTTTTACCCCAGTGGAGAGACTGCCACCATTATTTTAGCCCATGCAATATCACCAAACTCATGCTGGAATCTTCCCTTGGAAAGACTGGACTTCTGAAGCAAATTCTCTCTTACTTTTGGGAATCTCTCAAGTTCACCTTTGTAAAGGGTTTTTTGAACCATGCCAAGATAGTTGGCAGAGATTCACTGGCTTTACTGGTTCCATAGCCCTTACTGAGGTCTTCTGCCTATTTCCAGAGACACAAGTGGTTGAGACTCCATTCACATCCCTTGGCATATGGTGCCAGACCCCATAATTTCCAGAGAGGCATGTTTGTTTGTGGGTAGGTGTCTAATTAGTTGTTATAAAATGAAAACAAAAAAGGAAAAACATCTTATGCCACCATAATGCTGACTTCAAGAACTACATTTTAAAGGACAGGGGAGTAAATAAATATGGCATCACCTGTGACAGAAGAAGAAGGAAACTATTCAACACAGGTTTGATAGAAACTAATTGAGGAATAATGTTATTATCACTCTTGTTTTTTTTTAAGATTATATTTGTTTATTTTAGAGAGAGGACTATGTAGGGAAAAACAGATGGAGAGAAACATAGATTGGTTGACTCTCACACGCACCAGTAGGGGACCTAGCCTGAAACCCAGGCATATACCCTGAGCACGAGTTGAACCTGCAGCCTTTGACTTTGCAGAATGACACTCAACCAATGGAGCCATACCAGCCTGGGCTTATTCTTGTTTAAAATAAACATCAAGCATGTATATTTTCACACAGCAACCCTGAGCTTAATGCACTCCATGCAATTGATTCTGTTTAACTTAGAAGTGCCAAAACCTGTCTATTAAGTGCCACTCATCCCACAACTAAAAAAGCAGTCCATATTGACAATACCCACAAAGATGTCCTGTGCGCACACATATACACCAACATTTTTTAAACACTAATATATTTGAATGAAATGAAAAGATGACAAGGCCTGAAAGACTGGAATCTTTAGTACTCTTTACCTTTTGCAATGTGACTGACACTTCCTAAATTCATGACACAGCCTAACTGCGTGTCTTTTCTTTCCACAGCCATGGACACCTAAAAATCCACCCCTGGTAAGTCAGGTTTCAGAGGACATAGAAGACAAGATCTCTGAGAGATGCTGAAGGAAGTAGGACTGTCAGCTGAGTACTAGTTGCCAAAGCTTCAGGAAAACCTGGGTGTGACCTGTGCCCAGGCCTTACAGCACTTAGAGAAAAAAAAAACCTCCAGAAGATGAAATCCCAAGCACAAGATTCTTTGGAAAAAAGGGCCCTGGAGAAGCTTCTTAACCTGTCACACTCAAATAGCCTTTCAGAGTTACAGGAGTCTCAGGTGGAAATAGTAAAGAAAAACCAGAATAAGGCAGAGAAGGATCTGCAGGAGCTAAGAGCCTTCCTGTTACAAGGAAGGCAACGACAGGAAGAGAGAGTGAAGAAAATAGAGGAAGAGCTGAGGCAGGCAATGGAGATTCCCAAAGAGTACTGGCCACACCCTGAAAAATCCCTAAGAAAAGTCATAGAAAACATGCAGAGAAAACTCAGCCTCATGGAGGGGACACTGTCTCACAGGCAAAACCTCCCAGATAGAGATCTGGTGAGATGTGTATCTGGAGGGCTGGCTCTGCAGGGAATTTTCAAAACCAGCCAGCAAGTGGGGCTTATAGAAAAGAGAGAGGAGATACTCAGTGTCCCCAAGGAATTCTTATTCTTTGGCCCTGAGCAGGGCACATGGATGCAAACAAGGGAATTTACATCTTCTCAAGCAGAATCCATGTTCACCCAGACAATAGAGAAGCTAGGCTTCAGTGTAACTGCCTCAGCCAAGGGTGGAGGTTGGGGATTTAGCTTGGAAGCTGGTATGGACCACAACAAACATTCAGACTCCGAGGAAATGGAACAATCACATTCTGAGAAGTCTTACTTCTGCTCTACCAAGTTTATCTATGTCCCAGTTGCCTCTTGTCACTTTCCCATTGATCAGCTCCAGTTCTCCAACACTGCTCTTCAGGAACTGAAATGCATTGAGAACCTTCTGGGTCAGCTTCAAGGCCTAGACAGACTCCCTTTACTGAGATGCAGGGCTGAAGCTTTCTTCCAGAGGTTTGGCTCTCATGCTAACCAGGGCCCTCTGCATCTGGGAGGAATCTACTGGTGGAAAGCCATTTCACAGGGTTTCCAAAGTGAGCAGCTGGCCGAAGTAAAACAGCAGGCAGAAGTGGCCCTGAATGGTTACATAAGAGGCAGCTACAGTGGCTTTGGAGTGGAAGTTAATGGAAGTGCAGAAGTGTCATCCTCTTATGCAAAAGCTGCCTCCCAAAGTACAACCTTTCAAAATCTCCAAACCAAAGTCCAATTATCAGTAGCCCAGACAGGTGGCCCACCTGAAGCAAATGGATTTGTCCAGTGGAAAGCTGGCCTACTTGCCAGTAATCAAACCTGGTGTGTCATTGACCGGGGAGTTCAGCTGGTTCCCATTTGGGACATCATCCTCTCCAGCCACAGAAATGATTTTAAGGATCCACTTCAGCTAGCTAACTTTCTGAAAGACAGCTACACTGCTGTGACAGGCCTACCTGTCCAGATCCAGAATGGGGAAGAACTACTCAGTGTTGGAAAGGTGGCTAGGGATTTCCTAGAAGATGTTAAGTCCTGGGAGGTGTCGTATCCTGAAGAACAGCTTAAAAAACTGAAAAAATTCATGCAAACTTTCAGTCAAAAAATAAAAAATTATGGTACTTGGGTTAACATATGTTTCACAGATTGGGGTCTGCAGAAATTTCTGGTAAATACTGTTAACTTTTGCATAATGTCTTTCATTTATATAATTAAATTTGTTAAATCTCAATTAGGCAGCCTTCTGAATCCTCACATCTACTGAATTAGTAACTTTCCTCAGGCTTATTCCATTATACAGTGGATCTTCCAGTCAGAGTCAGAGCAAGAGCACATCAACATCTCCCAATTTTCTGAATTAATTAATATCTTACAAGAAACCAAGAATGACCTCATGGAAGTGAAAGCCAAATCTGTATCTGCAGGAGTAGTGGAAGAAGCTCAAAGAAAAGCCACTGATGAAGTCAGCTTGTCTCTTGGCTCCTTCTTGAATCTCCTGCAAGAAAAAAAGCAGACAGACAAACAGCTCTTGCTACGTTTTATTGCAGCTGGTGTAGGATATGATGTGGTAAACAGTACTTTTCAGTACCTCCTTGGATGTGATGAGTTAGACTTCCTACTGAATAAAATGCAAACTGCCCAAGATAAATACCAGGACCTCAAAAATATTTGCCCCTACAGGGCTCAGGCATTCCTGGTGCTCACAGGTCTTACAGCTACTGCTGGAGTTACAGCTATTTCACCAGAGGAGAAAATAGAACGACTTGCATTAATAAAAGAACACATGGGCCAATGTTTGTTGAAGGAAGTTGTATATGTCCTCTCCAAACCTGGAGCAGATCATAATTGGGAGAACTTAGAGAGGGGTTTGAAATTGCTCACTGATGGTAATTATGAAGCCACCACCTCTTTGTTGCAAATGGATGAGGTAAGAAAAAACTTGCAAAATATTTTCCATGAAAAGAAGAAAACCCACGAACCACATGATAATGAAAATAGCAGATGTGAAGTCATAGAAAACACAGCTTTCCTGGAATTACTCCAGTGTCTAGGTCTAGAAGAGTACTACCCAAAAAAGATGAGCAGGGATAACTTCCATCTGATCCATAAGACTTCTGTGTACAACACTCAGCCCAGCTCTGAAAGGGAGCTTCCATTCTATTTTCTGCAGAAGCTACTAGTGCTGGATTATGAACTGAGATACCAGGTGTTCAGAGAGGCTAGAAACACACAAAATCAAGTTTATCCAAGTGGCATGACTCAAGAAAATGAGGCTTTTGACCCATATGAAGACATGTTTGAAGACAGTGATACTCCCACTAATTCTTCAGCCACTAATCCTACATCCCATATTCACCCTATGGATATTCAGATGGCAGTCCTTCACTGTGCAGATGACTTTGCCAGACAATATATTTTGTCCAAACTTTCCATTTGCCAGTTTGCCCTCCCACTTCTCATACCGAATCCCTGCAATTCTCAAATTGAGTTCTCTCTCTGGTCTCTCAGTCAAATTAGAAAAAGCTGGCAGGAAGCAAGAAAATCACCAAAAGAGGGCAAAAGCAATTACAAGAATAAGCAGATGTGTTGTGTTTCAACCCCCATTGTGTCCTTTGTTAGAGTTGGAAATGGCTTCTCTGCTTCCAAATCTCAGATCATGAACTGTCTCCTCAGTAAGCGTAAACATGATGTCTTTTTTCACCGACATTGCAGAGGGAGCACCAAAGACTGTCTCTTAATGAAGGGTGTGGTGGAAGTCTTCTGGTTCTGTCCTGGGGGAGAAAATGAGGACAGATTTCACAACTGCTTGACCTTTACCAATCTTCATGGAGATGCAAAGGAACATGAGAAGCAACTCAGCTTCCTGCAGGAAGTCTCTTCTCTCATTGTGATCCTCATGTCAACCTCTGATGACAATAAAGAAAACCGAAAAATTGTCCGTGACCTGGGTCAGTTACCAAAACCTTTGATTTATTTACTTGACAACAGAGAAAAAACAATGGTCAATACTTCTGGCCAAAAAGTGAGAATTGGCATCAGGAACAGAAATGAGGCAGATTTAACACAGGAGCTTATTACTACAATCAGACGTTTGCTAGAGCTCTCACACACTGCTCTCAGCTTAGAGGACTGTATACCATATGCTCGCAAGCAAGGATTCCTTATTGATGAAGACCAGCAAAATTGCAAAGAGGCCAAAGAAAAGGCAGAGGTCTTAATGGCTCTACTGAAAGAAATGAAGATATCTCATGTGAAGGAAAACTTTCTACCCCTTCAGGGACACCTGTGGCATCTCTGGTGTAAAAAGGACAAAGAACTCTATCACCTGAGGGAAAAGGGGAATCGAAGCATTGAGCAACACAAGAGTGAGGTTGAGACAGAAAAACAAAGAATATGGCATGAACAGTTGATCAGAGCCTTTCCTCTCAATGACTTATTGCAAGCTGTCCTTCAAATTCTCCAAAATCATTCAGAAACTCAAACTGACCCTCTACTTTTTGCAATGGCTGAGTGTATTTTTGGACAACCTATCTGCAGGACACTTGGAAAAACTGAATGAAAAGAAAAGATCTCTGTGGTCACTGATAAAAACAGAAAAGAAAAATGCAACAAAGAGCACCTCCCTGAATAGTTTGCAAAAAGAGATAGAAGTTACTTCCAAAGAGATTAGTGACTGTACATTGGGTATTGAGCAACTCCTCAGAGAAGTTAGCCAGATCTATGAAGCTCTGGAAGAAACTTCCCTCATAAAAGACACCCTTTATCTCTGCCTTCCCCAGATAGCTGCAGATCTGCTGATATCTGGTGTTCCCATTGAGCTGATGGATGGGGATGCTTCCTATGTGCCTATAAAGTGGGCAGCAGCTCTTTTTGACAAGGTCTCAGAGAAACTTGGAAACAAATGGCTGTTTGTTCTCTCCATCCTTGGCCTACAGAGTTCAGGGAAGTCCACCCTGCTCAATGCACTCTTTGGTCTGCAGTTCAGTGTCAGTGCTGGGAGGTGCACCCGGGGAGCCTACATGCAACTTCTGAAGGTAGAGGAGACTTTCACAGAGGAACTGGGCTTTGACTTTGTGCTTGTTGTGGACACAGAAGGACTTCGGGCCCCAGAACTCAGCAACAAATCCAAGAATCATGACAATGAGTTAGCAACCTTTGTCATTGGACTTGGAAACTTAACTCTGATCAATATTTTGGGGGAAAATCCATCAGAAATGCAAGATATTCTACAAATAGTTGTCCAAGCCTTTATGAGGATGAAACAAGTAAAAATCTCACCTAGTTGGCTCTTTGTCCATCAGAATGTGGGGGAAGTCACAGCTCAAGACCAAACTATGGAAGGACGGAGGCGGTTAGAGCAGAGACTGGATGAAATGGCAGCAATTGCGGCTGAGCAAGAACAGTGCCCAGGTATAACTGGCTTCAGTGATGTCATTAAGTTTGATGTCAGTACTCATGTTTACTACTTTGCTCACCTCTGGGATGGCAACCCACCAATGGCCCCTCCCAATCCTCGCTATAGCCACAATGTCCAGGAACTGAGAAGTAGAATTTTCAAAACTGCTCAACAGGAATCTTGGCGAAGCATCATGAAGATATCAGATGTAAAGCTCCGAGTCCAAGATCTGTGGAGAGCCCTAGTGACTGAAAACTTTATTTTCAGTTTCAAGAACACCAAAGAAGTCATGGCCATGAGCAAATTAGAAATCATGTACAACAACTGGACCTGGGAGCTAAGGAGTCACGTGCTAGACTTGCAGAACCAGCTGATCAAACAGATTAAGAATGGAATAATCCATACACTCACAACAGGTATGCTTGCAGTTCAAGTTGCAGAAAAATATACAGCTATCAAGCAAGAACTTGAAAAATATTTTGATGAAGATCCTGATAGTGAAATATTAAATCAATGGAAAGCAAACTTTGAAAATAAGCTAACAAACCTAAAAGATACACCAATTTTAGAGAGTAAAACTAAAGTCGAAAGATAAATTAGTTATAAGAAGAATCAAGAAATACTGGATAACAAACAGTCAGATTATGAAAAGGAATTGTTGCAAAAAAGCAGAACACTGGCTTTAACTCTAAAGGGCAAAGAACTGAGTGAAAAAGAGCTATGTGAGAAATTCAATGAACTTTGGAAAACATGGGTCAATAATTTGTCTCCAACTCTCCCTCCAGTCCCAGAGCCTGAAATTGATAGGCATGTTGAAGACATCCTTTTAGAATATTTTAAAAAGGAGACAGACTTGGGGAACATAATAAATAAAAATTATGGAAAAACATTTCAAATAAATTATGCTGACCATGTCACAATGGCAAAAAAATGTCACATTTTTGGAAGGCAATTAGAAGTATGTGATAAAGAGTCCATAGATAGGACTACTGAACACATTGTTTCAAAATTTGATGAAACTATTAAGAACATTGAGAAGGAACAGAGTGATTATAATAAAAGTTATTTTTATGACATCCTGAGAATAATAGAGGATGAGCTGAAATCTGCACCCACTGAGGGAAGATACAAATTTTAAAAGAAGTATCAAATTGACTTATCTTTGTGTTTATTTCAAAGAGCATCAGAAACATTTAAAAAAATGCACAAGGCATTCAAAAGAGCAAATGATCCTATAAACTATCTGGAAAGCAAGAAAGGTGATTGCTTCATGAGTTTTAAGATCTCTTGTCAAGGAGCAACGTCAATCACAACATTTGTTGATTTTCTGTGGAACAAACTCACTTGTGCTGTGTCTACCACCATTTGGGAAAAAATGGTCCTTAAAATTGCTGGGGACATGCGAGCTACCTGCCCAGCATTCAGTGGTAACAGGGCTAACCTGGAGAAACACATTCTTATCTCTCTGGCAGAAAAAGAACATTTTGATGATTACTGGGAGTACATTCATAATCCAGAGTCATTTTTTAAGAATTACATTCAAAACCATATTAAAAGGTATTGTTTAGAAGAAGGAAGTAAAAAAATAAAGACTTTTCTAAAAATGAATTTAGAAGACATCAAGACTGCCATCCTCTGTGCTATTAATGAATCCACAGCAAGAGCTAAAGATCAAAACTGCACTGTATCTGGGTGGTTGGATTTATTCTGTAATCATCTGGGGAGTAACTTAATCTTTCCAAGAAAAGACTTGATAAGCATTGAACACCCAGAGATAAAAGATACTGAGTTTCTCAAAGAAGCCATGAGTAAAGCAGTGGATCCTGCAATGAACACAGTAGAAAAGGAGTGTATGAATCGTCCCCTAGAGGAAATGCTTCCTGAAATCCAGAAATTGCTCTTTGAACATCTCTGTGGCTGCTGGAAACAGTGTCCCTTCTGTAAAGCAATTTGTACAAACACAATCCCTTCACATGATGGAGATCACAGTGTTCCTTTCCATCGTTCTAAGGCTGTCAAAGGACAGATGGGTTAATACTGACCACTTTGCCATTGATTACTGTACTAGTGCAGTAGCAAGTGAATGTTCCTTCATTTTGAGTGATGGTCGTGAATTCCCATATAAGAAGTATCGAGAGGCAGGAGGGGAATATGCCACATGGAGCATCACCCCAGACACATCTACCCAGCCATATTGGAAATGGTTTGTCTGTCACTTCAGATCAAACCTAGAAGAAAAATATCAGAAAAAATTTGCAGGTAGGGGTGAAATCCCTGATGCCTGGACCAAAATCACAAAGGAGGTTGGGCTGGCTGACTTGAAAGAGCAGTAATACTCAATGACCACAAACGAGTACCAGAATCTGAACAAGGGTCACAGAAATTGAACAATCCTAAAACACGTTTGTCTCACAAAAACTGGTCCCTACAATTGCTGGGGAGATGCGAGCAAATGTTAGTAATGACCACCCTCATTATTAACATTTTTCCAATGAAACAACTAAATATAAATCAATAAACATTTGAAGAGCTAAAGATTTTCTGTTGAAAGGACTTTTACTTTGTCTCATTTTTTTCTAGTTCAAAAAGAAATTACTAAAATATATGAATGGTATGATAAAAATCAATTTTAATATATCTCTTATTCATATTTGAAACTATTACTCAGAATGTTGTTTTATTTTAAAATATGTAACAATACATAAATTCCCAAGAAAGTCATTCTAATAGAAGGAAATCAAAACCACACTGCAAACACTTACAAATTTCTGTGGATTAACTATATGGACATTTCAGACCAATCAATACATAGTTCCAGGCTACAAGCTACAAACTGCCTTTTCTTTTGGTTTTTTTTTTCCCCCTCTGAAATAGCAAAGAAAAGTTACCAAACTTTCAATGAAAAAATATTCAGCAAATTCTATGATTCCCAAGCATAGACATATTTAAACATATTCACTTCTGGAAAAGAAAAACACAAGGGACTTGACCAGGATAGAGCCTATGTCAATTCCAAAATTATCAAGGAAATATGAAAAATAGAGATTAAATAACTGTTTTTCTCATTTAACCATCACCTTTCCCCCGCCATCACCTTCACAGTTCCCTGTGCATAATTTTGTTGAATGGTTCACAAGAGTTCAGGTATTCATAGACTAGTCCTTTGTACTAATCTAAGAAAGGTTGGTTTTTTGAACAAGATATATGAGCATATGAAAAGAACCTTTTTAATCTAGGCTGTGGAAATGGTCTGATTTGATAACACCATTCATGATTTTAAGATATTAATCATTCCAGTAAAAGATATGAAAGAATATATACTTCTCAGGTTCTGGTATTTCAATAAGAAATTCTTTTTATGCATTGAAATGTAAGGAAATGCTTCATTCCAGAACAGGATTTTAACACTTTTTGTGCCATAGGGTAGTCATCAGAATAAAAACAAAAAACACCCTAAAGTTAAGGAGGAACCTGAGAGCAGAAATAAATCATTATTATGCAAACCTATATTTCCTGAAAAAAAATGACTTATGCTGGATTGTCAAAGCCAATGATCTAAACAAATCCTGATACCATGAAGAAAATTTCTTCATATCAGAGCATCCATTGGCCTCCATTTACAGACACACACTGTACCCCTCCCTAGCCAGTGAAAACAGACAGTCAGAAGTACAGCAGTCCCAAAACTTGGATCTTCAGACCTGAGACATAGAAGTGCTAATTCTGCTATCTTTGTACCCTCAAAGGGCTTCATGCATACTCTCAGTCTGAGGTCTAATGACCCATGTCTTTAGAAGAAATCCTGGGACAGAAAAATTATAGAGAATGTGGGTTTTCATGAACAGTATGGTTTCCCTTTGTTCTCAGTAAGAGTTGGAAAGTCTACTGAATATGAAGTTGATAAAGTGACAGAAACAGAACCTCAGTGTATCATGGTACCTGTCTCTGATATTACTGCATGCTTGAAAACTGCCATATTCTGTTATCACTTGCTGGATGCCTTTTTATTTTGTTTAATAAATCTATAATAGCATTTAAGAAGTATCATTTATCATAGCTCATATGTTAACTTTGATTTTCAACTCAAAATTGTTGTGTATGAATAAAATATCTTTAATAGATTCCTCATGTATTTAAGCAGTGTGATTATTAAATGAGATTCACAGGCTGTGTCCAACAGATCCCCAAAACTGGCATGAAGTATCATTTATCATAGCTCATATGTTAACTTTGATTTTCAACCCAAAATTGTTGTGTATGAATAAAATATCTTTAATAGATTCCTCATGTATTTAAGCAGTGTGATTATTAAATGTTGGACACAGGCTGTGCCCAACAGATCCCCAAAACTGGCATGAAATATATTGGGATAAAGAGAAGATGACTGGAGGAATGCACTTGTCAGTGATATTAGTGGAGAATGTAAAGCTGCCATCAAGGTTTGATCAGGATATTGGGATTATAGTGTTGTTGGATTGGGGTCACTGAAAGAGGAGCCCTCAGGGCCAGTGGGTGGGAGAGAATGAGTCGAGAATCACATGATCATCAAGAGTGGGAGACACAGGGCACAGGTGTGTAGATGACAGGGTTAGAGGAACCAGAGTTGTAAGATTGGTAGAGATAAGGTTCCCATGGTCACTTGTATGGTTCACTCAAGAGTCACTAAAAGTGGGAAACATAGAAATGGGCATTGGGGATTACCACATCAGAAGATTTAGGGGATTTCCAGAGTAAGTTCAGCAAGACATCCTAAGTACAGTAGAAAAGAAGGAACCTTTAAGAATGAGGCAAAGAGGGTGATGATTTCTGAGACAAGGTCAAACCAAATAAATGTGAATTCCTTAAAGAAAAATAAAAATTTGTACTGAGAAATTTTGAAGTAGTTCTCTGAGAGAGAGGTTATAAATATGAGAGAGCCCAGGAAATGTGGTGTGATAGGGACTAAATATTTATGTCCCCCCAAATCCACTGTTGAAATCCTAACTCCTAATGTGATTTGGGGAGGGGGCCCTTGGGAAATAATTTGGGTGAAATGACTTCAAAGGGTCTTGCCTTCATTGATGGGATCAGTGCCCTTATCAGAAGAGACTCCAGACAGATACTGATCTCTTCATGTGCATAAACACAGGTATGAAGGTGGCAAACAGCAATATGGTGGCCAGAGAGAGAGCCTTCACAAGGAACCAACTCAGCCAGAACCTTGATCTCAATGCTCCAGAACTATGAGGGACAAATTTCTTAATCTAAGACACCTAATCCATGGTTGTATGTTATGGCAGCCTTAGCTGACCACAACAGGGTGTGGCTAACAATTGACCCACTCAAGTTTTGGTGTGCCCTGCCTTGAGGCTATGGGTAAAGACATACAAAACCTATGATTTTTCCATTCCTTCCAAATTGTAATTCTCTTTAATCATTCTAACCCTTCACTAAGGTCTGAAAAAACTCACTGAGGCCTTTATGGTTGTGCTGTGGTGCTTGAGTAAACAAGGCAGTGAAAGAAAGCATTTGTGTCTTATCACTGATATTGTCATGATAATTACTTATACTTTTATGTTTGCATTAGTACTGACATGAGATATCGGGCTTGTAATTTACTCTCTGTGCTCAAGTGCCCTGTCTCTAACAGTGCATTTCTCATGGTGTTATTGGGAAAAATAAATGAATTGCTCTATAGAAGCAGTTAGGAAAACGCCATACACTGAGTAAGTTCACGCCAAGTCTAAGTTAATATAATGTATTATTTCTCCCATGTTCCTTATTCCTTTCCTTTTGAGTAACCACATTGATAGGCTGAGATAGTCTCATCTGGGCTTCACTTGCAGGAATATCTAGCAAGGAGTCCTTGGGAAATCACAGTTGAGAATATTTTAAGTCTTCAATACATGTGATTTCAATTGATACTGATACTGATAGATTGATGGCAGATCTCCTGTCCTTGGGCAAGGTTGTGACAGGAGGAAACATTATACTGAGCACATGCAAGGCTGGTAAAATAATTGCATAAGGGGAGATGTCTTCCTACCCCCTTCTAATACCTGATTAGGGGTAGGACCAGAGGAAGGCAGGCACATGCAGCATAGAGGTCAGAATGGCAGCAGGGTTGTGACATACTCCAGAAATCTGCCAGTGTAACCTGGGGCAAAAAAGGGAGTGGTTGGGCCCACACTCTGTCTCCCAGGAGAAAGCCTAAGGCCTGATAGTGGCTGTGGGGAAAGCTGAGCTGCTTGGATGAGCACTCAGTGGCTGCCTGTGGTTCCTGAGGGACAATATTTTAAATGGGAGAAGGAATTCTGAACACTGCCTTTGGTTTAGGTCTGGCAGAGGGTGGCTGGGTTTTCCTCTGGGTTTCAGGAAGGGATGGGCTTGTGAGACAGGAGTCTGCCATTCTTCCAGATTACTCAGCATATGAGTAAAGACCACTTTCCTTTCTCACGAACATCTGCCTCAGGAATTTGCCCATTGGTGACTGTGGGCAGCTGAACTGCCAGTTTGGTTCGGTAACAATAGTTCAAAATGTACCTCAAGGTATAGATGTTCTTTGATGCAGTTGTTTGAAGAACACAAACTCAAAATTTAGACTGCTTGGTTTTGCATAGAGACTCCACTATTCACTACCTGCATAATTTTGGATGAGTTAGTTATACAATCTATCTCTCCTTCATTTCTTTTTCTCTATAAAATAGTGCCACCTCATAGAGATGTGAAGATTACTTGAGATGATACATATGCCTGGCACAGAGTATGTGTTCCAATTATAGGTGTAGTAATAGCCAATAGCACCACCAGCAGCAGCAGCAAGAGCATAAAAGGTCTTGTTAATAGAAGAAATTGTAGTGATTAATAATGTTATTGTTATTATCATTGCTACTTTATTAAAATGTTATTATGCCTGCACCTCATTCTCAATTGTAAGCTTCTGAAGAAGAGGGTCCATGTCCTGTTCATCTCCATATGCTCAGAAGATAGAATGTCATTTACTCCAGTGTAGGTGATGAATCAATGCTATTAAATACAGTTGACAGGACAAGTTTATGGAAGTCATGATGGTTAAAAGTAAATTAAAGAAATCAAAGATGGTTTTGATATTTCAGATAATGCAGATGATATTAACTAAAGAAAGGTCACCAATGGCTTCTACTTTACAAAATCCAATTTTTTATTCCAAACATCTTCCTTGCTCTACCAGCATCATTTTACTATTGTCTCCTCCCTGAAACACTCTCTTCACTTGGATTTGATAATATGTCAATTTTGTTTTTCCTCCTGTGCCACTCTGCTTTACTGGTTCTTCCTCTTCTATGAGAACTCTCAAAGATAGCATGCCACAAAGGATCAATCTTTGGTGTCCTTTCTGCATATGTACTCTCTCAATGTATCACCAGTGTCTATGGCAATAAATACCAGCAACACATTGATGACTCCTAATACATATGTGTCACCTGCACTTCTCTTCAAGTGTCAAACTCATCACAGTTAAAGGGAAATCCATTGCTTTCAGGTCACTGTTTTGCTGTCATGGAGTTATCATTCTCCTCTTAATTGGCTGCCAGCCAAATATCCATCATTTTCAAGACATGGTTAAACTTGAACTTTCCCACAGACTGTTTTAAATAAAGTCAGCTCCTTTTGGGTAGAGTTTCAGGACTCTCTGATATTATGATCTTCCTTTTTCCCTGGGAAGAATCTAGCAGTCAGTGCTACTGACACTAAGTGAGGTCAGTAGCCTCTAGTCTTCTTGGCTTGCTTCCCATCATGAAACCTCTCTGACCTTCAAGTGTGCTGACACAAGGACAATGAAAGTCCCAGTATTTTCATTCTGTCATCCCTGTGGTAGTATTTCAACATCTAGGAGTAAGGATGGGTGAAAGAAGGAAACCCTAACTCCTTCACAGCACTCACCATAATTTAGCCTCTGCAACTATGAGTTGGGAGGGATGGAAAATGCTGGCTGCCTGACCTTCTCAAGGAGATACCTTACCCCTTGACTAATAATAGCCGAGGGGAATGGAAGCCCCACCTGCTCAGCGAGGGGAGGAGGAGTGGTCATGCCTCATGGATTAGACTATTTCACTGTTCTTACTGAGTTTAATCAATTTTCCTGAATAAATATTTTTTCCTTTGCTGTATGGCTTTAGGAAAATTTCAAGAATTTATTTATTTGTCTTCTAAAATAATTTTCACCAGTTACGCTGTTTTGCTGAGGAATTGATCCATGAAGTTCTTCATACTGCCATTCCAGAAGTAGAACTTCTCTAAAAAGGAAAATATTTATAGAATTGGTAAGAAAGAAATTTAAAGAATTCCAATTAGAACATACTGTTTGATCTTTTCTGTTAGAAAATTTCAGGAATCTTTTTTATTAACCTGCCTGAGCACTTCCCTGAGCTTCATTGTTCCCTCTCACAAGCTCTGTAGGAATACAATTTGCTTTCATGTGTGCTTCCATTAGCTCCTGCCTGGAACAAGCAATGGACATGTCAGTGAACACAACCAAGGAATTTAGCTCTTCAGCCCCCCTACTCTGGAAACCTCAGAACTTACACAACAAGCCCATTCCTCCACAGTAGGAGCTGGCATTTCCCATGTCAGGGATGGCACTGCAGAAGGCTCTCCTCCCAAGATGACCTCCCTCGGGAGCTACCTTAGTACCTCTCCTGGCTGCAGGCCTACAAGTAGGGTTAAATCCCAGGAGAACCTAGCTGCTGACCTGCTGGACCTGGTAGCAGTGAAAAGATATTACACTCCAAAAGATCCACCAGAACTAATTACTACAGGTCAGCAGGTACCAAGAAAGTAAACCATAGGATTGGATTTTGGGGGTGCTTGGTCAAGAAAGCTAGAACATAAGACTGAATATCCAAGAATTCATTTATTTCTTAAGCCCACCCCCTCCAGACACCCAGATGACTGGCTCTTGGGTCTCTGACCACCTGGTTTCAGGCCACCTGGTCTCTGCAAATGCTCACACTTGCCATCCCAACTGTCACCACCCCTGCACTCACTAAGCTTAATATGCAGGACTTTGGCCACCCTTTCCCACCTTTACCTTGAACCTATGTCTATCAGCCCCCCCACCCCCACCTTAGCTAGGCCCACTATCTTCCATGAGAATGGATCACCAATAAAACCTGCTTGCACACTAATAGACTCACTGATCTTTAATTCTTACTGTATTGGCAAAAATAACCAAGTTTCTGGGAGTTTCTCCCATCACATAAGTGGGGCCATGTCCTGCAGCCATTCAAGGCCAAGCTGGGTCACACAGGATTTGGGATGGAAGAAAATTCATGGATCTGTCAGGATGTCTGACATGCCTTTTTATTCCAGAGTGGAGCAATCCACAGGCACTGGAGGCCATGAGTTGCACTGTGGGAAGTCTCAACTACCTTGTATACTAACTGATCACAAAGGCAGCAAGGTGCCAATACTAACCTTCAGTGCACACAAAACTGGCAAAGTGCCATCAGTTACATAACAGAGCTTCATTCTGCACATGCAAGCCCCTAATTAAGACTATATGAACAATGAACACAGCTAAGTTATCTTTGCCCAGACATCAGGGTGAGGGAGCCTGACTCACTCCATTTTCCCTATAGGCCTGGACTCAAATGCTGACCCAGATTTTACCCTTTGTCTCCAGCCATTTGGAAGGCAGCGAGTACAGTCTCTCACCTTTAGGGTAAAGGACATGCTGCACTGTGGTGATGGGGCATTCAAATGAGCTAGGCCTGTTTGGAGGCAGAAACAATGGAATCTGAAATGAATGCTTGGGTTCACCCAGGCTCTGAAGACAAAAGAAACACTTTCTCCAGCCTGAGTTCCCAGGTATTGCTACATGAGTGGTGGCCTCACAGAGGTGTCTGGAGCCAATCTCTAAGATGAGCAGGGTCCTCATAGGAAACTGGCAACACTGTAAAGTAACTTTGGCTTGTCTGTGGACATGCAAAATAAGGCCTGGTCATCCAGCACTCCAAACCACCCCCTGGTTGTTTTGGACAGTCAGGAGAGAAACCAAGACATATAAGAGGGCTGGGGATAACCAAAGGGGTAATGGCCTTTGGGAGCTCCTCTAACGAACAACATATTTTGACCCACTGTTACAGAACAAACAAGGGGGGTCCTGGGATGATATACTATTTTTGAAAGAAGCCCCCAGGTCAGTTATGTCCGCTGCCAGAGGAAAGACGTCTCTCAATGCCAGAGATTCATGAAAAGGAAAGGAAATGTTTATTTAATGCTATACAAATTTAAAGTAGTGACCTAATGTCTTTATGAAAAATTCTAAAGTCCCTTAAAAACACCCACAAACAGGCACAGTCCTTCCTTCCCCCTTTGCCCAGTCCAGAGTACCATATCTCAGGAAAGGAAATAGAAGTCCATGGCTCAGGCAGTCCTCTGGTTATTCCCAGTTAGTACTCCGTCTTGACTGGGAGACCTCCCTGGGTTCCTGGCACCCTCAGCTGTGTCGCCAGGGTCTCTGCTAAAACCATGTGGCGGTTCCCCCTTCTAAAGCTGCGGGGGGGTCCTCACTCTGGCAAAGGCATGTGGTCCTCTCTCCCGGGGCCACAGGAGCCCCCACTCAGCCAAAACCACATGCTTCTCCCCAGTGGCTACGGGGCAGGGTGGGTTTGGGGGGAGGCGGTTCGCCACTCTGCCAAAGCTGCATGGTTCTCCCTCTAATGGCTGCCATGTCTGGGTTTAAATCCTCGTGCCAGTCTTCCTCTGCAGCCCCATTTCCGACTCCTCCCACATTCGGCCTCACATGCCAGAACTCATATCCTTCCAGCTTTACTGGACTGCCATTATGAGTCTGGGCAGGTGTGGCCCCATGTTATGGAGCCAATCATCTCCAAGCTCCCATGCAGGTGCTGTAACTCAGGGGACCTGCCCCCCAGTTACATCTTGGTGGGGAAGTTACTTCCATTCCCCTGGCTCAGAGCATGGCCACAGCTATTTAACATATCTATGTAACCAGTTAAAGGTTACAGACGTGTTAAATGACCACACCAGAGGGTAGCTGCAAGGCCATTGCTATGGGAAACAGCTCCCAATGGCCCTGCTCAATTTGTCCCCTCCCCCAACCCACACCCTGTGGGGGTGGGGTGAGGACATCCTAAAATCTCCTGGACACTTTGAGTTCTGGACCCCATTCCAAGTGCCCATTTGGGGTCCCCCCTCTTGGCTACACCCTGTAACACCACCACATGGATTCCTGAGCCTTTTCTTCCTCTCAGCCTGGACAAAAAGAAGTCAGTTTAAAATCATTGGTCTATTGTAAGCTGACAGCATCACTACATTACAGGTGACTTCTGCTAACTTAATTTGCATCTGAATACCTCTTGCAGGAGCAAGGAGGGGCAATGTTCTGTTTGCCAGGTGAATGTCTTGCTGTCTCCCTCTCCAGAAATTGTTCCACCCACAGGCACGGGTCAGAGCATTTAAAAGCCACTAGGGTGCTCACTGCACCCTTGATAAGATAAGCTGGAACGTGGACCAGGACACAATGCTAGGTTTCCCACCAGATGAAAGAAGTCCACATATTGGGAGGCAAATTGTAAAAGCATCCACAGCCCTATCTCTGTGGTGCATTATGCCCTTAGATTTAGTTCTTGAGAGCAGAAAACAAGATTTTAGCCTTTAGTGGAACATGCTGGCTTTTCCAGATTCTTTTCTCCTAATTATGCTTTTTCTTCACTCAGATTTGTTTCATTTGTAAGTTTCTCCCCTCTTCCATTTCATAATATACTCGTTAGGTCAAATGTTTGGCAACTGAATCAGGCTTAAGTCTTAGAAGACTTACTGTGCTTATTTTGGAATTCTGGGTATATACATTGCAGAGGATCTGTGTAAGTCATAGATGGTCTGTGCAAGTTGAAGAAGGGTTATGTAAGAAGGAAAGGGTAAGAGGGAGTAAAGGAAGGACATATATGCCACATTCATGTATGGCAGGGGAAGAAAGGACATTGGAGTGGGTAACTCAAGAAGAAAAATGCAAGTGGAAAAAAAGAAGGAAAAGTAAGTGGTGTATAAGTTTTTAAGACATTGTAAAATTCAAGACCTAGTAGCTACCAGGCCCTGGAAACAACAGGGTAATTACCTGCTATTCAAACTAAACCACAGGGTGCCTACCTCTCCAGTGCAGAGGGGAAAAGTGACACTTTTAAATTTGAGCTGTTTTTCTGTCACTGCCTGAGGCCTGAAACTGATATCTCTGCCTCAACTCCCCACTAAGGCTTTTTTGCTCCCAGAGGATGTACTCTAGCTTCAACCCAGGTAAAATGGACAGTTAAGGACAAATAAATTGATTTCTCAGCCTAATACACTTTCATTTACGTTTTTTTGGCATTCTCCCACTACTACACTGTAGATAAAAAAACAACAACAACAACACAAAGAGGATCTACTAGGACTCATGCCAATAAATTAGCTAGTCATCATACTTAATGGCACACATTAACAAGGGGAAATTATGATCCCAGACCAGAAGCCTAGCCAAATCTATTGGGCTAGGACAAATGAAGAACCAAAGGGAAAGAATAAAATCCTACCTTTTTTTCCCCAGGAGCAATTAACTGAGGCTTTACAAAAAATATACACCTCAACCCTGAGTCTACTAAGGGCCAAGCACCCCTAGAAATACATTCACCCACTAAGCAATTTACAGAAACAGCCATAAGTATTTTTAACACTCAAGACACAGCAAAGGTAAAACAAGAGCCACTGCAGAATAGGAACTAAGGCTCATTTGTCAGTCACAGCTTTAAGGCTTATACCATCTCTGATGCGTGGGTCACTGGCCAGCAGTGATCATGGAACACTGCGGATGGCTCGTTGAAAACGCGAGAAAAAACATGCAGAGACAGACTAGTTTCTGTGGAGAAGTAGGGACGGAATGGCCACCCCCTCTAGTGAGAAGCGCGCTGATTTACCATCCAGACCTGCTTTTATTGGGCTCGTTTTGCATAGTAATTCAGGTAAATCACATTACTCATTACAAGGAAGTAAGGAACAATAGATAACAAGGAACTCTGTGGGTCTATTTTGAGTCAGGGTCAAAGCGCTGTAAGACTTAAGGAACAAACTAACTTCCTCCTTGGACTTTTCTCATTCAACTGAGAGCATTCTAAACAAAGCAGGTTTCACAGGAATTTACATGTTCTTTCTTAGGCCTGATCACCCAGAGAATCTGCCCTTTCCAGAACAGGGCGGCACCACCCTGTCATTGTTTCAGGCTTAGGTGGAGCAAGGGAACTAAGGCAACCAAAAGATAAGGAGATTTTCTCCCAGACTTGAAAACTCAGGCTATGTCAAAGCTGAGGAGCCAGGGTCCATCACCCCCTTTTGCTGTAGCCCCCAAAGTCCTTCATTTGGGGACCTCCCACGTGATCGTGCCTGTCTTAGATCATTCCCCCCTTGGGGAATCTTACCCATCTTTGGGTAACTGACCAAGCTTTGGGGTTCAGTTATGAATGAAGCAGCAGAAGCAGCACTCCTGCCAGGGAGATAAGCTTTTGTCTCCTTGCTGGCTTACGGTTCCAAGGGCATTCCCTTAGCCTTAGCCTAGGTGGGAGTTATAGCTTCTGATACCAGGCAGGGTGGTTCCCAACACATCTTAGGGATGCCCATCCCCTAGAAATCCAGTGAAGGGGAGGGGTAGCCTCCCTGCTTCCCATTCCTTGTGGTTTCCCTTCTCTTAATCCCACTGGTGTCTCCCCCAGAGGTAAAGTCAGATAACAGCTGTGCCAGGGTAGCCCTCCCATCAGCTGAAGGAAGATTGAGACAAATATTCTGGAAGGATCTGTCCACAAGGGAGATATTCCTTCTGTATAAGGCAGGGTCTGGGATCAGAGCACTGAGTCCTTCAGGCTACAACTTCAGATGTTTCCTCCTTCCAGATGTCCCTACTTCTGTTCAGAACAGAGACATCCATTCCAGACAAGGCAGGATCTCAGGTCTTGGGGCCACAAGGTCTTCAACTTAAGAGCCTAGATGTAGGCTCTCTCACTTCCTGGTGTTTCTTCCTTCCAGATGGGAAATTGGGAGTCCATCCCAGACAAAACCCCACTGGGCTGTGTCCTTTCTAATTGGTCACAGTTTGATCCTCAAAATGTAAAGAAAAGCTGACTGATCTTTTGTAACACAGCTTGGCCCTAATATCAGCTAGAAGACTGGGAGGTTTGGCCACTATATGGGATCCTAAACTGTAATACAATTCTACAACTCAGTCTCCTTTGCAAATGCCTAGGCAAGGTGGACAGAAATCCCCTACACACAGGTGTCCTATTTCAGGGGCAGAGGAGACCTATGCTACAAATGTTATCTATATCCTACTACAAAGCCATCTAATAGCCATTCCATATGCATCTTCCCATCCATACTCAGCCCTACAACCAGAAGATGGAGGCCAGTGCTCAGGAGAAAGAAGAACAGAAGGAAGCTAGGCATGCCTAAGTTTTAGCCATGCTTGTGGGACATTGTAGGACTGTAGTCACATCCTACATATAGGCCCTGCACAGCCTGCTCCAAATGACACTAAGTGTCATACGTGCCAAAAGAAGGGGCATCGGGCAAATGAGTTTTCTAATCAAAATAAGCCACCTCAAATGCCCTGCTTCAAATGCAAGACCAGAGGCCATTGCTCAGCCCTCTGACTCTGGGACTGTAGGGCCTATGAGCCTGAGACTGCAGCTGCCTTGTGAATGGAAACTGAGGACTGAAGCTACCCACCCCAGCTGGCCCCACCTCAAAAGGTCACCAGGACTGGACTGGAGACAAGGACATGCATGGATGTGGCATGTAGAACAATAACCATTTTATTAGATAAAGGGCCACCTACTCTGTCCTTACATCCTTCTCTGGACCCCTTTCCTCCCAAATTTGCACCATCCTGGGAGTAGCAGGAGAACCCACCAATAGAAACTTCACCCTTCCTTTGAGTTGCCTCTGGGACTGGTATAACATCACTCTTTTCTCCTAAGTCCCAGAGTGTCTGACACCTCTACTCAGAAGATGCTACCTTCAGTTAAAGTGAGTGTATGTCATGTTTGCCAGTAGAGGAACATATGTTTCTAAAGGTCATGAAATGCATTCATAAACAAGTCAACTTAAGGAATGCTGGTTGCTTGTGTTTTCTCTAGCATTGGAAATTGAGCTGTCTATGGATTAACAGTTTAAATTAACTTGGTAATGATAAGGGATAGAAATGCAATTTTGAAGGATTGTGTATATTGAAGAGGGTCTGTGGGCAACAAATGAAAATGGTGTTACAAAAGGCAAATTTCTTTGTTAATTGCATTATATTCTAACCTATAACCTTATCATTTTAAGTGTCCTTCATTTAAGGACATTGTTTTACTGATACATATGCAAAATATTATATCCTTCCACTTATTCTAAAAGTTAATTTTCAAATTACACCTTTAAACATGACAAAAATTTATAGGACTCTAAGTAATAACTAACTGAAATGGTGCCTCAACCAGAACCCCACATCCTGGCTCTTAAAGCCTCATAATGGGACATCAGCTGCACTGACAGGAACCACAATTTGAGACCTACACTTGTGAACCCATCGGTGACCTCAAACTCCTCTTCAAGAATAAAAAACCTGTTACAGATAAGCAGCGTAATAACTGAGACCTAATATAATTGTCTTTCCTGTATTTCTAGCATTCTTTCTACCAGCCTGTCAATGTGCTCAGCCTCCTTCCCAGAAAGGAATATCTCTATCACCATTACAGAACAGACTGTGGAGGAGGGTGGGGGTATTGGGGGTGGGGGGAGAGATATTGTTACTGAATAGATAACCCCTCCTGGGGTCCCTCTGTAGTAGGTTCACCTTGTCCACCGCCAGGGAATTATGGCTCTCAATGCCAGAGTTTTTTGAAAAGGAAAGGAACTCTTTATTCAAAAGTTAAATAGACTTAGAGTAATGAGTTAATGTCTTCATTAAAATCCCAAAGTCCCTTAAAACACCCACAAACACACACAGTCCTTCCTCCCCCAACTTTGCACAGTCAGGGGTACCATATTTCAGGAAAAAAATAGAAGTCTGTGGCTCAGCTAGCCCCCAGTTCTTCCCAGTAATCTGTGCTCAGCTGGCTGTCCACCTGTGGTTCCCAGGACCATCAGCTGTGTCACCGTGATCTCCACTTCTTAATCCAAACCCACATGCTACCTTCTCATGGCCCACCAGAAAGAGTCCTTTCACCCCTTTCCTTCCCTGCAAGGTCTTGCATTGTCCCTGTTCCTAGTCCTGCATTGTCTCTCTTGCTTCCTAAGCTGTGTAGCAAAGTGAGCCCCCAAACCTCATGGTTCCCTGAACATTCCACATGAAACCACATGGTTCCAACCCTGCATGGCTTCTGCGCCTGGGTTTAAATCCCAGTGCCAATCTCCCTCTGCATCCCCATTTCCAACTCCTCCCACAGTTGGCCACACCTACCAGCATTCCCCTATTTTTTTCAGCCTTTCTGGGCTGCCATAGTTAGCCTGGGCAGGCGTGGCCCTGTGGTGTGGAGTGAACCATCTCCAAGCTTTCATGCAGGTGCTGTGACCAGGGAGAACTGCCTCCCAGTTATGCCATGAGTGGAAGTTACTGCCATCTCCCTGACTCAAAGCAAGGCCACAGCTATTTAACGTATCTATGAAACTAACCAGCTGTTATAATCTGTTAAATAACCATTTCTGTGCTTATTTACAAAACTGTTGATATGCAAAATAACTCTCAATGGACCTGCTCCATGTGTCCCATCCCCCAGTTCAGACTTGTGGGGGTGAAGACATTTATATATTTTTAACATTTCCTGGACACCCTGAGTTCTAGACCTTGTTACAAATCCCTCTTTTGAAGGGATGGGGAGTCAGGTTGCACCCTGCTACATCCCCAGTAGATTTAATCCTTATCAGATAAAATCCCACATCCTCCATGCCACTAATCTTGTCAAATTTGTCACCTCTCAGACACAATTACTATTGATTCTTGGAACATCAGGCTTAGGACACCTATCAGGGCCTATAGACTGACACTTACCTCCGCCTCCTCAAACAGGTAGATAGCAAGCAGATAGAATCCAAAGAAATCTCAATGTCTCTTTTACAGCAGGAGGCAGCCAGAGTGATTATCTCCCCAAAGCCCCCAAAATTTGAGTTCCAAATGCTTAAGGGGGGTTGGTAGGTAGGATACATAGCAAACAAGGTAGGAAGGAGGAAGGAAACATGTCTCACCCACTAACCCAGCCATTCTGAGTCCAAAGTCCCCAAAGATTTGAGTTCCAAATACTTGAGGGGGAACCCAAGTATTTTCCCAGCCAGATTCGAAATAAAGGCAGGAAGGAGGGGGAAGGCATGTCTCTGCCCACTGTCTCAGCAGTTCTGACTCTGTCCAATAATCTTGACAGTGTTCCAACATCACAGGAAACACCATGCTAACACGGGAAGAGGGCAGCCCTTGAAATTCTATGTATGGTCCCCACTATCTGGGAAAGAAAGCATTTAAAACTATGCTTTCATCCCCAAGGCCCGAAAGGCTGGAAAGGGCCCATAATGTCCAAAGGAAGAAGCCCATTAACACTGTTGGGTATTCATACCCTCCCTGCAAAAC
Organism: Phyllostomus hastatus; assembly: GCF_019186645.2. Taxonomy (NCBI): domain Eukaryota; kingdom Metazoa; phylum Chordata; class Mammalia; order Chiroptera; family Phyllostomidae; genus Phyllostomus; species Phyllostomus hastatus. The sequence goes on along the minus strand of NW_025333539.1, from coordinate 76,753 downwards.
TGGCACCACCTTTATCTGTCAGTCAATATGTAACCCCCTCATCCCTATAATACCCTCCATCTATATGAGATCTCAGGACAAAGGACTCAGGGTGACTTGGCACTCTCTGTTCTCTAGCTGCTTGGCCACAGGCACCCTGGCCATCCTGGCCCTCCCCCCCCCTAGTGCTCACCACCCCAGCCTTTGACCACCCTTATGTTTGCTGCCTTTATCCTTCTTCACCTTGAACCTTTGCCTTCCAACCTCCCACCCCACCATGAGAATGGATCACCAATAAATTCTGCTTTCATGCTAATACACTTGCTGATCTTTAATTCTTTACTATACTGCCAAGAAGAACCAAGTTTCTAAGAGTTTCTCCCATAATATTACTTTTTTATTAATTTCAGTTATACAGCATAGTGGTTAAACAGTCATATATTTTATAAACCAATCCCCACAATATTTCAAGTACGCCTCTAGCACCATACATTGTTGTTATAATATTATTGACTATGTTCCTCATGTTACACTTCGTATATTTGTAACTGTGACTGCCAATTTGTAATTCTCAATCCCTTCACCTTACTCATCTAATCCCCCTTTTTCCTCTGGCAACTGTTACCCTACCTCAGGGTAAGCTTCTATACAAGTGATAGAAATTATTATCCAATATCTGTCTTTAAATTAGAACCTATTCGCTTCCAGTTAGGAAATTTTATGGGGCAACATATACTCTGACCAATCACATTTGCCCTGATTCACCAGGTAGGGTGAGACTTTCTGGAAACCAGTGTGCCCAAATTTCTTTTTCTAGAAGGGTGAATTATATTTAGAATTAAATAAACCAAATGAGAAGATAATGATTTTAAAGGAACCTCCCAAGAGAAAACTAGTCTTGACACTAACTGAACATTTGCTAACCATCTTTCTTCGTTATTAACTTCCACAAGAGCCTCAGGGACAGCATCACAGGAAACCTGCTTTACTCACAATGGCCCTAAGCAGCCCAGAGACTTACAGGGAAGCCTCCAACTCTTGGCTTGGTACATATCTGCCTCTCGGTAGATGAGGAACGAATCCACAGTACCTTGAGAGTCCCCTTTTGGGGTACATACTCACTAGTTGGGAGGAATTTGACCCTGAGTTCCTAAAAAAATCTTTTGTAACATGACCTGGTCTCAATATAAGGTGCAATGAAGAAGTTTGGCCAGTCAATGGCACTGTAACGGAGTGTAGAGCAAGGGGCTCCCCCAAATCAAAGCATATTCCCTACAAACCTTGATTGGGGGAAGGGACAGTGAGTGATATGACATTTTAACATACTTTGCATTACAAAAGGCAAGTTAATAGCTGTGCTACTACCACAGGGAAAAGGCATATGTGACTTTCAGAATGTATAGTGATTCCTGATGTAGCCAGAGGAACTTATACAGCACCTGCAGAGACAGGGAGGCAGAAGCTCCTGTGTCACGCTGTACTCTTGCCCTGACTAAAGATGGCAGCTGAAAGAAGATAAAAGGTACAGGGGAACTGGCAAAAGTAGCACATTGTGGGAGGGGCCAGACATGAGGTCACATAGGAGGTTCTGGTCAGCATTTAAAATCAGGGTGGGCTCAGAGAGGGCGGTTGGTCTTCCATGAGTGCTGAGAGAGTAGGTGGCATCCATGGGAAGGGAATCCATGAGGAAGGAGTCATGCAGTAAGGAGATTCAGCCATGTGGCCTGGGGTAGTAAGGAAGGCAGCCATGTGGGCTGAAGAAAGGGTGTAAGGAGAGTGCTGATAGAGCTGTGTGGGGTCCTGGAAAAGCTGATGGAGCTGCATGGGGACCTGTCAAACCAAGCACAGTTTCATGAGAGATGCCTGGAATGCTGAACTGTGATTGGGGAATGCTGACTTCTGCTTTTCTGAAGGATGGACACGGAGAGGCCACTGTCTTAGGACATTCATCTTCCCTGGACTTCATCATGACTACTCAGTGCAACATGGCACGTGTTTTCCTGGACTACTACTTGGAGGCTGAGGATAACGTACCTCAGATCCTGAAGGAGGGAGCTGCTTTAAGAGGATGGCGATTCTGAAACCCACAAGTGTGCCTTCCAGAGGGGACAGAGATCTGTTTGTGCAGCTGGCTTAAGGACAGATAAGGATATGGGGAGTTTGGGGGCATGTTTTTGGCTTATAGCCTGGTGAGAAGTTAACAGAAGTGGTGGTTCTTGTGGTAGAACAGGACTCTGAGTAGAAGTACTCTCAGCCCCTCTGAGGTTGGAATCCTGTTAATAAAAATCTGTTTCCCTGAACACTAATTGTTAGGTGATGCATCAAGGTGCCATGTGAATGAGCCCTGGTTTGCTTGGTTATAGCACCATTAATTTAATGCTATCTTGCATTTGGACCTTCTTTGTTATTCCCATGGAAAATGAACAGAGGTTCCTTTTATCTAAGCATTTATGGTTCTCAGAGATGACTCTAAGCTATGTGCTGTCTATAAACTGGAAAAATATTCCCAGGTGGAAAAGACATTTCAAAAGCAGGTGAATGAATTTCTCAGTCCTTAACAAACATTTGTGTGGCAACTGAACTGTTTAGGTATTTAAAATAACTGTCTTTGTTTTATGAATGCAGTCTTTACCAGGCCAGAGGTGTGGCTTCAGGACTTCAAAACCCACCAAACACTTTTATCTTTGCTAACTTCCTCTATTTATCTTAAAAAGAGTGATAGAGAACTGACTTTATGAAACCAAAGTCCTTCTAGGATAAGCTTTCTTTTCTTTCCCTGGATTTTTGAAATGCAAATACCTGGTTTTCTCTCAGATTGCTTGTCCAATCCATCTTTTAAAATACAAACTTTGGGAAAATAATTCTTATCAGAAGGGGAAAAATCTTAGCTTTATCTAAGCAAATCAATTTGATTTATTTCAGCTATTCTTTTCTAAATCAGTAAATTCTGATAAAAGTTATTGAAATTACATGAAATACTAAAACATTAATTGCTGGATAAGACTTCAGTTCACCTGCTTTTAGCCTTTATTACAAAGAAGCTTTAAAACAAGTTTAGAGCTAATGGATAAATGCCTTGTGCCTTGTTGGTCTGTTTCTTGGAAGAGTGTGTTTGCCAATGAAAGAACTCATGTTTCTCAAGGTCATGAAATGTGTTCATAAAAGTCAACCTAAGGAATGCTGGCTGTTTACATTTTATCATTGGAAGTTGAGATTTCTAATAGTTAAAAATTCAAATTAAGTTGGAAATAAATTGCATGGTTTTACTAATAGAAGGAGTAAGGCAAGGAGATGCAATTTTGAAGGACAAGGATTGAAAGTAAGTTTTTCTAAAGATTTTTTTTCTAAATGAATAAAAAGTTTGTGAAAGTTATTTAGAAAAAGGTCATAGAATGTTATAAAATTTGTAGAAGTTTTAAATTTGTAAAAAAGGAAACCCCAGTGAGGATTGAGTACCCCTTCCTTAACTAATTTCTATCTGGTGACATTTTTTGGTGACTCTGATGTGACCTGGAATTGTTTTCACTACACTTTCTTTTGTCCATCTTGTTGTGGAGAAAACCTGTCGCAAATCCCTCACCAAGATATATTTCATCAACACTGAAATAGAGTACAGTAAGGCTGGACTCTAGACACAGAGTCACCCTACATGACCATCTCCAGCAGACACCTGGGACAAGGAGGCCAGTAATTCAGGAACCAATCACCCCTGATGTCCAAAGGGACCCATTCCTTTCCCTTTTGTTTGGTGCTCTGGTCATTGATAAGGCCACCCTCCAGGCATGTGGTAAACACATCCACAGGCAGGTGTAGAGTTAAGTCCTCTGTCTGAGTGGGGTAAATCCATTCCCAGGGCATCCAGACCTGCTTTCTCTGTCTTTTGTTCTGCCAACGTGGAGTTATACATCCACAGATCAAATTGAAACCAGAAAAGACAAGCGTTCATGCTGCCTGTCACATACTGAGCCCAATAAGCAGAGACAGGGATTGAATCTTTATTGGCACTTTATTAAGATGGCCAGCCATCTGAGAAGATGGAAGGTTCAACCTTAACAGACCATCTTACATTGCCTTTCAAGACAGCCTATTTACAACAGAGAACAAAGTGTGGTAAGGGGTTTGGAATTCATGGAAAAGTTCATTGGATTAAAAAAAACAAAACTGAAGCATCCTTGCTCTGGGCAGAGGTCATCTCACTCTGGAGTACAATGGCTCAGATACCATCTTGAACTGCTTTCATTCCTCCTGAGACACAAAGGTGGAACTGCTTACGGGTCTCCTGGAGTCACAGTGGGTCATACCTTCAGTTCTTGAAACAATAGCTTTTTACATATGCATTACCTACTAGGTTTAACTATTTACCTTAAACTAGAAACTCCCAACACTTGAGTCCCCTATTATTCCCCACCATTAGTTTTAAAATCCCTCTCTCTGTTTTATATTGGACACTACATCATTTATTTGCTTTACTTTATACTCTGTGAGCTGTGAAGTTTCAGTAAGGTTGAAACAGCAGAGTCCTTTAAATTCTCCACATTCCTGATTATGCCTTAAATGAAGGTTGTCTATCACTACATAATTCTCCATAACTGCCTCTCTGACTTGTCCTAATTCTTGACTAATGGCACTGATTGCTTGCAAGGTGGTATTCAAAACTTTTGCCACAGTGCAGGCTAATCTGCTTATTTCTACATTCAAATAGGTTACCATGGCTGGAATCACAAATATGGTTAAAGACACATATTCAGCAGGACTAAAAAGGCACAAATCATTGTTACAATCAGTTGCAAGGGAGAGGACCCATCAAGCCTGGGTAAGGTGGGGTTTCTGAGGCATGAACTCCATCAAGAGCATGATCCCCCAGAACTGTTTCCTGGAACATAGCAGTAGGCAGTCCTTCCACATATTTAGAAACCACCTTGTGGGCAATTTAATGTGAGCATAAGCATGAGATACATCAGTGTGTGGTGGTACAATTCATCCTTACACCTGCTGAGAGCACAAAACAATTTTTAGTACAGTTGACAAAAGTCACACACTCTGTAGCTGGGTCTACATTAGCAACCTTGAAGGAAAACATTTCTCTGTCCTTCATAGTTACCACTGGTCCCCAAATATAAATATCAGAATACATAATTTTCTTTTCAATATGCTTAAATACAGTATAATTTCTAAGGCTTTCCAAGGGTATACAAACACCTACAAGTCATGAAAAAGTCATGAAAGTTTGTTCAACATAAGTTCCTCCTGTAAAAGTCAAAAATATTCAGAACATTTTTTGCTAAATATACCCAAATATTTTCATCTTATTTGAAAGGAATAAGTTGTCCATAACAAGGGGTTAAACAAGAGGTAATGAAAAGAACATAAGTCACTGTTTTCAAAAGATGACTTTCAGGTCTTCTTGGGGTTGAGTGGTCCATTGTTCCTCTAGTGCTTTCTTTATCCTGATGTGATGAATCCAAGGTTTTATTCCTGCCAACTTCACTGCAGGTGGGGTGGTGAGGAGCATGTCCCAAGGTCCAGTTCACTTCTCTTCTAGTTGACTGTCCAGAGATCCTGTCTTCCAGGTCTTAAGTAGCACATCTCCAGGCTCAAAGGAGTGTAGTGAACCTATAGGGGAGAAGTCTCTAATACAAGCAAAGTCATTAAGTCAAACAGCTAAAGTTTGACTTAAATGTTGTACATATTTCTTTACCTTTACTTCTTAATCTATATACATATCTCCCACCCCAGTCATAACCTGAAATGGTTACCTGTACACAATTTCATAGGGACTCAACTGAATCTCACTTCAAAGAACCACCCTTATCCTGAGCAGGGCATTAGGCAAAGCTTGATGCCAGTGGAGATGAGTTTCTTGACACAGCTTGGCTATACTTTTCTTCAAGGTGTGATTCACCTTCTCTACCTTCCCAAAAGCCTGAGGTCTCCATGCTGTGTGGAGTCTCTACTTGATTTCTTAAAATTTACTAACCTTCTATGTAATATATTAAACAAAACAAGTCCATTATTTCTCTGGATACTTCTAGGTAGGCCAAAGGAAGGAATTACTTCCTTCAGTAAATATTTTATTACCTCTGAGGATTTCTCTATTCTAGTAAGATAGGCTTCTGCCTTTCTTGAAAAGATGTCAACAAAGACTAACAACTATTTCCACTCTCATACTATTGGCATCTGAGTAAAGTCTATTTGCCAGTCCTCAAGTGGGCACTGTCCTTGGTATTGCTTTTCTTCTCTCCTTTAATGGTAATCTGTTTTGGGGGTGTTTTCCTGGCATACAACACATCTAGCAATTACTTTTAGTAAGGCTTTACAAATTCCAGGAACTGTGAGCCACAGTTTGACATAGGTGGTTAATGGGTCTCTTGCATAGTGAGTGGCCTCATGCAAATGCTTCATGACTGACTGCTAAATGTTCAGGAAGCCATATAGCTACTTATTCTTTTCCATCCAACATCAGGATCTTCTTTATCAAAACCCCAACCCTTAGCTTTCTCTAAGTCTGCAGTCAAATATTCAGGTCAAATTGTAACAAGTCCAGAACAGGTACCAAAGGCATTATGCATGGTTCTTTAGCAGCCTCTTTAGTTGCTCTATCATCCAGATTGTTTTCTCCAGCTGCTTCAGTGTCCTCTTTCTCATGCCCCAGGCAGTGCATAACTGCCACCTGTTAAGGTACCTGAATTGCCTCTAATAGTTTTAAAATTTCTGCTGCATAATTAATCTCCTTTTTATGGGAGGTTAATAGTCCTCTTTCCTTCCAGATTGAACCATGTGCATGCAAAATTAAGAAAGCATACCTTGAGTTGGTATACACATTCACTCTCTTTTCACGCAATAATTCCAGTGCCCTCATCAATGCAATCCGTTCAGCTTTCTGAGCAGAGGTTCCTGGTGGCAAGGTCTTGGCCTCTACTACTTCAAGAGTCACAACTGCATACTCAGCCATTCTGCTTTCTTTGTCCATATAACTGCTTCCATCTGTGTAGAGAGTCCAGTCTGCCTCTTCTAGAGGATGGTCATGTAAATCAATTCTGCTAGAATAAATTTCATCAATTATTTTAGCACAGTCATGTATCAGAGCAGCTGAATCAGGCTCCAGGAGAAGAGAGGTAGGGATTAATTTACAGTTTTGAGGAAACTGGGATTTTCTCAAATACATTGGGATTATCAAGAAGAATGGCTTGGTACCTGCTCATTCTTCCAGCAGTGAGCCACATATTTCCCTTTTGCTCCAGCAGGCTCAGAACTTGATGTGGTGCATAGATGGTGATAGGCTGCCCCAAGGAAAACTTTTTCAGCTTCCTGTAAGAGCTCTCAGGTGAATGTCACAGCTCTCAAGCAGGCTGGCCACTTCTGGACAGTGTGATCTAGTTTCCTTGACAAGTATGCATTGGGCTACAAAATGTCACTAAGCATTTGGGTAAGGAATCCTAGTGCAGTGCCTTGTCTTTCATGCACATATAAATGAAAAGGGCTTAGTAGGTTTGGAAGCCCCAAGGCCAGTACAGAAGCCAGGTGTGCCTGCAGGAACTCAGAAGTCTGAGTGAACTCCTTTGTCCACTCTGAAGGGCTATATTCAGGTCCCTTCAGAGATTTATACAGTGGTTTAGCAATGAGCCCAAAGTTTGGAATCCATATGCAACCATATTCTCAGGAATCCTCTTAACAGTTTCCTGGTATTGGGAGGGCTACTCTGTGGACTTCTGTTGCACTGCTTGCACCATATTCAGGCTTTTCTGCTCAGGGACATCTTTCCTCATCCCCTCAAGGATGTATTTCTTATAGTGCTCTAAGAGAGGAAGGCCATCCCCATTAGGGACCCATTTGGGCTCAGTTAAAGGTATTGCCCTGGCAGGGTCCAGAATCCCATCTGGATTTTCTTGGTGTAAACTCCAAGCTTCTTCATTTGCATTATCCAACACCAGCCTCTGCTCATCTCCCATAAGCAAAATATTTAATAAGACTTGTATGTTTGCCCAATTAGGATGATGGGTGGCAAAAACTGACACAACGAAATCAGTCACTTTAGTAGGATCATCCCTATAAGAAGGGTATGAGCTTTTCCAGTTTAACAGACCTGATGTAGAAACAGAGTATGTGCCCAGTAATATCCAGCGGGCTGCCCCTCTGGCCATAGTCCCACTGGAAGTCTCTGCAAAGGATATTGCCCTGCCCTGGTAGGGGCTGGTCCTCCACCGAATTTGGTTCCCTGACAGGTTGGAGATGGCGAAACCAGTTCAAGCACACTTCCCCCAGTTCCCTCAGCTGAATACAGAGGAAGATCCTCCAGAACTGGGGGGCCTTAGGAACCCTGACCATGCTCACAGCAGATATAATATCTAGATCTTCCTGGTCACTCTCTTCTGAGCCTCTACTATCTTTTACATGTAAATTCCCTTTTCTCTGAACCATTAACTTGTTTTTTACTCTGCATCTTTATCATGTAAACTAAAAAAAAAAAAAAACCCTTCTAGGTAAGGCATTTTGTCCCACTTCCCTGATTTTTGACAAAACAATTCTAGTTACAGTATAATATACTAATTTAAAGACCCATTCAGTGACCAGCACTCTCCTGCATCTAGATTATACAATACATAAGCCGAACAGTATTACAATAAAAACTACATTCATTCTAGTCATACATTTATAAGTCGACCAACTAAACAGAACTTGCCCTAATGGGCTGTTTCCTGGAACGGAGGCTTTCCCCACCCCCCTCCATTCTACCAGTTGGAGCTCCATAAGACAGAAGGTACCTAAATCAGATCAGATGTCATTTCCCAGACAGAGCTCTGTAACCCAGAAAGGTACCTTTACCAGATGACCTAAGTCATGACCTGGGATTGTAACCTGAACCACAAAGTGCAATGATTCAATCGAATGTGATAAACGAGAATTGCTGGGAGTGAGGGTGAGAGTCCCCAAGTGAAATCACTGTGTAACACGGTGCAGTCAGGGCCCCCCTAAAGAGGGATTTGTTAATGGGATCCAAAACTCAGGGTATCCAGGAAATATTTTTTTAAAATAGAGGACGTCCTCACCCCTACAAGCCTGAACTGGGGGATGGGACACATGGACCAGGGCCATTGAGAGTTTTTCTGCATAGCAGCAGTTTTGCATATAACCTAAGCAATGGTCATTTAACCTATCTATAGCTTTGGACTGGTTTCATGGATATGTTAAATAGCTGGAGCCATGCTTTGAGTCAGGGAGGTGGGAGTGTCTTCAACCCCTGACACAACAAGGAGGCAACCCTCCCTGGTTACAGCACCTTTGTGAGAACTTGAAGATGATTCACTCCACAACATGGGGCCATGTCTGCCCCATAACCACTGGGTGGGGAGAGGGATAATGGGGTGGGAGTCATCAAGAAACATGTAGGAAGGACACATGGACATAGCCATGGAGGATAGGTTCAAGGGTCAGAGGTGGGGATGGGTGGGGTGGGGAGGGCATGTTGGGGTGAAAATGGACACAATTGTATTTGAACAACAATTTTAAAAAAGAATCTGTTCTCCTTTTAATAGAACCAGTATCCAATTGTGGTTTTATTAATCAAGTCTTTGTCTAGAATATGATGATTGAAAGAGTCATGACTGGACTCTGAATGTCACCAAAAAGCTTTATAGAAATTAAAATTGACTTTTGAAGCTAATAGAAGCCCACTATAGGAATGGCCTGGTACCTTGCTTTGTCACACGGTTGATGGCCGTAGTTCCAAGTAAAGAAGGAAGGCTGCTTTCCTTAAAAAATGGCAAGGAAGACCCTGGCTGGTGTGGCTCAGTGAATTCAGCAACAGCCTGAGGACCAAAGGGTCATTGGTTCCAATTCCCAGTCAACGCACATGGCTGGGTTGCAGGCCAGGTCCCCAGTGGGGGTTGCAAGAGAGGCAACCACACATTGATATTTCTCTCCCTCTTTCTCCCACCCTTCTTGTTTGCCTAAAAATAAATAAATACAATCTTTTAAGAAAACAAAAAATTAAAATGAAAAAATGACAAAGAAACCTCAAGACATTTTGGGGACCTCAAGAAATTGAGGAATCCACTAAATCCTGCAAATGTTGCAGACAAAGCCAAATGGTAACAGTGTGGCTTGGCTTCTGTACCCTGAAGGGCTGATAAAAGCTCAGTCTGAAGACTCCTTATGAAATTCCAGCAAAGTAGTTTTAAAAATCTTATATGATTAATTACTATTCTTCTTGTATTTATACAAATAATCAGGCCAAGTTGAAACTGGACTTTATGAGGTCTCTTTGGTAAAAATAATGGTAATTCTGGGAAAAGAAATCAAATTTTCATGGAAATCACAATGGCCAATTGTCATACACAAACTAAATTGAATCCTAATTTTTCTAGTTTTCTTCCAGGAAAACTTTTCATTTTCTTCCCCCATCCTTTGATTTGAAAAGTATTGATCCAGTGTAAGCCATACAGAATTTATCTCAGCACCCTTTGACAACACCAGAGATATTTAAGAGCTATCAAATTGTCACTGCTTAATTTTATTTCAGCAAAATCCTTGCATTTTGAAGTCTTCACAACTGACAGTCTTCAGACTCAGAAACTAGTTTCTGATTTGCTGTGTTTATTTATTTTTGTGTTGTTTCTGTTTTGACAGAGTGTATACTAGGAGTCTATTTACCTAATTGCTGTTAACACAATATAGGCCTCACTTTAGAAGCCCATCTGCATTACCGCCACCTAAATAAGACTCAGTGGTTTGACTAAATTCACTTGTCAAAACTAGATAGTTGAGTTGGGTATAATTCCATATAAAAATAATTATGCTTGAGGGATTCCAGCCTATCCCAACTTTGGAAAATTCAGCTGATAGCCTTTCTGAACCTATTCCATTGTGTTTCTTATATCTAAGGATAGCTCAGATCCTATTCCATTGTTTTTCTTGGATCAAATAGGAGGAGATCTCCATACCTAACATAGGCAGGGACTGTGACCCTTGTCAGTGGGAAACAATTACAAAATAATCCCTCCTGCCTCATCACCCCTAAAGGATTTTAGAAGAGTTCTCTGAGAAGAGAATGATACAGGATAGTGAGTACCTAGGAAAATTCCTTGGCAAGTGGAATAGGGAAACTGAGATAGACATTTGAACACAGTGGCTACCCCTGGCCTATCCTCCCTGGTGATAATACTCCTCAGCTGTGTTTCAGCTCCAGGCACAGAAAAGCAGCAGAACAAGGTGGGGAATGACAGAACCAACTGCAATGACTAGAGACACTCTGCTCTGGCATTGACCAATCAGAGACTGTGACCCTGAAAGGGCACACCTATAGGACTGATGAATATTCTACTGAAACCCTCCCCTGAGAGCTCCCTTAAGATTCCTACCTCTAAGAAAAAAAAGAAAAGCCTCAAGATAAAGAACACAGCCTTGGATGGTTTGGCTCAATGGATTGAGTGCCAGCCTGCAAACCAAAGGGTCGCTGGTTCGATTCCTGGTCAGGGCACATGCCTGGGTTGCAAGCCAGGTCTGTAGTTGGGGACATGTGAGAGGCAAACACATATTAATGTTTCTCTCCCTCTCTTTCTCTCTCCTTTCCCCTCCCTAAAAATAAATAAGATCTTATTAAAAATTTTTTTAAAAAGACAAAGAACCCTGCACACTAAGTCTCTCCATCTGGGGAGCATCTGGCAACATTTCCTTTCCTTTCTTCAATCTTCCCTGCCCCGCCCCCCAACTTCTTTCATCATAGGCATTCTTCTCCTAAACTCTAAAGCAATGGGCATCTGGCAACTTGTCCCAGGCTTATCCCCTGAAGCAATCCTTAAGGCCCCCTTTTCTCTGATTTCCCAGTGAGCTAAAGCAGCCTAGCCTATGTTCTCCTGTTGCTTCCTCTATGCTAAGCACTTCCTTCTTTTACTGTCCCAGCTTTAATAAATGTATCCTCATAGTCACCTGGACTCCTGTTGTGAAATTGTCCTATAGGAAATCAAGACCCCATATAGTATAGCTGACCCTTGTCAGACCCACTCAGGGCCAGGTCCCTGTTTGGTAACAGAATGAGAATATGACTTGAGGGAAGATATTATGCATCTCTTTGCTCATTTCTCCCAAGTGTGGCTGAATGATGGTGAAAAGTTTGAGGTTGTTAAGAAGAAAGGAAAAACTAAGACTAAATTGTATGAGGAAATCTTAGAACAACTGAGCCAAGAGAGTTAAAAATAGGATGATAGCCCTGGCTGGTGTAGCTCAATGGATTGAGCATGAGCTGCGAACCAAAGGGTCGCTGGTTCAATTCCCAGACAGGGCACGTGCCTGGGTTGCAGGCCAGATCCACAGTGAGGGCCACAAGAGAGGCAACCACACATTGACAGTTCTCTCCCTCTCTTTCTCACTCTCCTCTCCGCTCTCTAAAAATATAAAATAAAACCTTAAAACATATTTTTAAAAAATGGGATGATAAATGAGAAGACAAGTTAACTACTGAAATTAAATAGATCATCATGAGAGATGACATAGTCTGCCTGGTCCACCAACTGATCAAACTGTAAAAGGACTATGATACATTCGCTCAATTTATCCCAGCCCTGAGGAATTTTTAAATGAGATGATTATACAACAGATGAATGTATAATCCCTTCAGAGGCAGAACAAACTAAAATGACGGTAAATGAAAGAGATTCCATGTTGGGGGAAAGCCACAGTCTCTTGGCACAACCTCAATCTCGTGGACTGAAAGTGTGTGCATTGGCATGGGTACAATGGCCTATGGGTGATGGAGAAACCGATTGGGTTTCTGGATATTAGTGCATAAAGTACTTCCATAACTCAGCCTGAAATAAAAAGTTAATGGGAAATATTATTTGATTAGAAAGATATTTTAATGCCAACTGTAAAAGGCTTGTGGATGAAACTATGGCTGCAAGTAGAAATTTATATAAGGTTGTTGCCTTATTCCTACCAGAAACAATGTGATGTCTGAGTGGAAGATTCTTTCCTTACACAGTCTGCTGGGGAAAAAGATGTTGTGAAATCTTCTCCTTGTCCCATTCTACTTGGACGTGCCAGGCGGGGAACTTTAAATCACCTAAGCTTAGTTAAAGAGCTAATTTAAAACAACACACTACATTGGGGTGGGGGTCATCAACCAATTTTAACACAGGGTATGTTATGTGGGGGAACCTTATCAGGAGACACCTTATTTGTGCAGCTTTGAAGCATCATTAGATACTACAAATGAAAAATGACTAGACTACTTGTTGACTGAGATATCACAATTTCTAGATTTTATATATTAAATAAGGTAAAATAGATAATCTTTGATGTGGATCCTGGCGAGCAGGGTCTGTGTGTTGTGGCCATGACACAAATACACATGGACTATGAAAGTCCTGTGGAGAAAAAGGGTTGGTGTGGCCACTCTCTGACAGAGACAGGGGGCCAGAAGGCCCCAGCTCCTGCTTGGACTGACTTTTATTGCTTTTCTGGGTATATTACATGGAAGATGGTCCTTATTTACTATGCACAGGTTCACTGTAGATGATTACCTTTTACAAATAACAAAGGAAAGAATGTTGCTAATTACTTCAAAGAGAAGGATGTTGCAGACCAAGAGGAAAAAGTGGTTGAACCAGTTACACTCCATACTTGGGAGGTTTAGCACAGACTTTAGGAAGGTACAGTAAGCACTTGCTGCCTCAATTCAGGGTGAGGGAGTTTTAGCAAAAGCAAGTCTCATAGCAGTCTAGGTGCAATGCAGGCCTGATTCTCCATGGGAAAACCCCTCTGTGGGTATGGTCCTGTGTGCCGACTTGCTTCCCACTGGTTTTCCACGTGGGTGCTGAGCTACGTTTCCATGCCATAAGAAACGGCTACCTACAAATCTTCACCTTTTCACATCTTAAAATCTTCATCTTTCTGAAATCTAACTTGGTAGAAAGGCAGCTGTCTCTGATTCCAAGTTTGAAAGTATATTTTCTTCTCAGAGATTCACTGATGATTTGTCAATTAGACACTGTTTTCTGCCTGGGGCAAAATTCTTACTGACAGTTATAGGGAACCTATACACATGGGATTGCAAAAGTAGTCCAGCCCTATTAAAAAGCCTAATGGGCATGTGGCAGCACACAGGATGCCAAACCCATGGATTGGTTATCCTGTGGAAAATCAGTCCTGCATTATAGCTAGGCTGCTTTGTGACTTGCTCTTGCTAAAACTCCCTCACCCTGAGTTCAGGCAGCAAATGCTTACTGCATATCTTTAAAGTAACTCCCTGAAGTCTATGCTAATTCTCCCAAAGGTTGAAGTGTAAGCAGACCAATTACTCTTATTGTTCCCTTGCATTTGCAACATTTTTTCCTTGTTAATCTGTAAGAAGGAATCAGTAACATCCTTGCCATTGTTATCTGTAAATAGTAATTATCTAAAGCAAACCTAAGCATAATGAATGAAAACCTTCTTTGATGTATGCTATTAGAAAATCAATAAAAGCCTGTCAAGGTAGGGGTTGGGGCACTCTCCCCTTGAGAGAGTGGCTGTACTGTCCCTTTTTCTCCACAGGACTTGATAGTCCATGTGAATTTGTCTCCTCTCATTCACAATGCCATGAACACTGCAGTTAAAGTCAGCTTGTTCTAGGAAATTGAAAAAGAAACTGTGATTAATTAGGAGGAGGCCAAGAAATGTGAATGGTTGAGACAACAAATATTGCTTGTGGAACTGTAGTAGTTTCACATTGGGGAAATGAGAAGCAAGGCAACATCCAATGTGGAGCCAGCCCTTTGTATCCACCCAGCCCAGATAGAGAATAAAGGCAAATTGCAAACACATAATCAGTCCCAAAATAGTGAAGAAATGTCTGGAAGACTCTGAGGAAGTTACGAGGTCACTTCCTTCTGGAGGGTCATAGAAGATCAAATCATGCTTTGAAGAAAAGAGAGCCCATGCGATGGCTTTTGTTCTCCCCAGATTTGATCTTCAGAATTACAACCTGATTTGAGTGTAGACTATGCTATAGAGTTTACAATGAGTGATTTACCTGCATTAAATCACAATTTCATGTAGATGAAGTCTAAAACTCAGAAATAATAAAGCTAAATATGTCTGACTTAAAAATTCTTATATTCTTTCTTACCATAGGTGATGCCACACTAAAAGGGAAGGAAACAAAAAGCAAAGTACAACTGTTTGGTGAGGCCCTGTGCCAGGCCCATTGACTAACTCCTCCATTTGTTTTCTTTAGTAAGATCATTGACTATGTCCTGTACAGCTGCAGAAATTTCAATTCAGAGAAGGACAGAGAGAAATACCAAGAATTGATTCTGCAGTTATTTCCTGAACAGTTATGAGAGTCCAAGAACTCTGCCAACTGCCAGCAGGATAAAAACCAATGTGAGGCAGACAGTAGGGAAAGACAGACAAATAGTTAGCAAAAAGACCATGAGGCCACTTACAGAGTTATCACTAAATAATGTGAAATTAGAGAGAGAAAGACTAGCAGTTCCCTGTAGGTGGATCTTTGGCTAAAATTCACAGGAGGATTGGACCAAATAATTATAAAGATCATCTGAAATAATAGTTTTATAAGAATACTTATAAAATACCAATTTAAAAATTAATAATGGAAAAATTGTCCATATTTTATGCTATATTACATTTACTTACAGAGTAGCAGCAATTAAAATGCTACTACACCAGATATAGAAAGATCAAAGGAATCAACGACAATATCATAACCAGAAATTTGATACAAGATAAAAGTAGCATTTCAAGTGATTACAGAGAAGACAAGTATTCAACAAATGTGGCTGGGAAAAAAATGACCTATCATTCAGACAAATATTTGTTAGGTCATTACCATATACTTTACATAAAATAAAAATCCAAATGTAAATATATCTCATAGAAGTGAAAAATGTTTTGAATAATTTATAATCTTTCAGTGAGAATGCCCTCATAATAAAACAAAAGTTAGATAATACAAAGGAAAGTGTTGATAGATCTGATTGTATGTAAATTTAAAAATCGTATGTTGCAAAACAAAAATATAAGTTTAATGACATGACAGAAAAAAAAATCTGCAATATGTTAAAAAAGGCAAAAGTATGCATAAGAATGTATTAATAAATATGTAAAATAAACACATCAAAAAGAAAATGTCTTGTAATATTAAAATGCATATCCCATCTCTGAAATGCAAAATGTAAATAAATCAATTTAAATGTCATTAATATCTAAACAAATGTAAAATGAAACACAATAAAAACAAAGTTGACAACAATTAAAATCAACAATAGTCAATCAACATACAGTGTTAGCTAGTGTGTGTGGAAATGGAAAGATTTATATATTGTTGGTACACAGCAGGGCAATTTTGTAATGTGTATCAATAGCCTTAACAAAGGACATGGACTAACAATTTCACATCTAGGAATTATCCTAAATAAATGTAAAAATGTATACATGACAACTATGGAAAGATACTCATTATAGAATTGCACACAAAAGAAAATTTAGAAACCATTTAAATGTTCATTACTTGGAGGTTGCTAAGAAGATAAGTAGCATATTTCTTGAATAGATTTTGATACAGAAATAAAGAAAAATGAAGCAACTCCTTGTATAGCAATGTAGAAAGATGTGAAAAAATATTATGTGAAAAGGAAAGTTACAAAGAAGCATATAAAGAGTGGGGAAAAAGTAAGTTTACAGTTTTTCATATGGAATAGGACATGTAGGTGATGATTATCACAATAACTCTACAACTGTAAACCTACTTTAGCCCCACCCTGTGTAATATGATCCAATTTTGATAAAATAATGAAAATATTGTTTTATATGTTCATTTAACTTTTCAAAAGATATTTATTGGGTCCTGACTACAATATGTTGTAGCTACTATTTTAGTTCAAAGGCCAGCACTCAACCCAGCCAGGGCATGTTTTTGCTACTATTTTAGAAGTTCAGCATCAAAGAGTTATAAAAAAATACAGGAAGTCTCTATTTTCATAAAATTTACAGTCTAGTGGAAAGAGACAATAAATAAACAAGAAAGTAAATACTATATTAAATGGTAAGTGCTAAGAAGAAAAACATAAGCAAAGAGAGTACTGAGTTGTGGCCACAGAGAATTCCTACATAATAGAGTCATCAGGGAAGACTTTTTCAGGTAGAGAGAAATTTGAGCAGAATTCTGGAGAAAGAGAGGACATGGCTGGGGAAAGGGTTATTTTTTTAAGAAAGTGAACAAGAGAAAAAACCCCAAGGTGAGAGTGTGCCTGGGTGACTGAGGTCCATCAAGGAAGCCAGTACAAACATGGCTGTATCAAGATAAGGCAGAGAGTGGTCAGAGATGAAGCTGGTGGGCACTGTGGGACATTGTAAAATTGTCACTTTTGCTGAGGGTGAGTTATGGAGCTCTTGGGAATTTCTTAGCAAAGGAGTGACAATTTTACTTCCAATTTTAAAAGATCACCCTCAGTCCTGTGTGGAAAACAGACTGAGAGAGCACAGTGACAATTAAGGGGAATGAGTTAGAAGACTAGTGCAACAGTCCAGGTAAAAGATAGTAGTAGGTCAGATTAGGATGATGGTTAGTGACTTACATAGTCAAAAGCAGCCTAATTCAGATTACATTTGGTGGTACAACCAACAGAATTTACTTAAATTGGATATATCAACAGTATGTCTGAGTTAAACTGTTTGAGGATTCAAAAATAATTCCCTGAAATGGCATCCTAAATTATGCCAACTTCAAGTCTCTGTTTAACCAAACAAACAAAAGTTCTGAATAAGCTTCCTCCTCAAGTATGAGCCCAAACCCAGGGTACTTTTAGTGATTAGGAACCTCTTTAATGCTCTCAGTGCTCACCAGTAGTACCCTTTTGGTCCAACAAAGTTCACAACTTCTGCCATATTGGTGGTAGCTCTTCCCTGAGCCCAATCCTACCACTTCCCTGGTGCTCACTCTTCTGAGTTAAACATCTGCCTTGATTTCTCTTTTTACTGTACCTGCCCATCCTGTACGTCCCTCAGGATCCTCCACAATGTGAGCCACCCAAAATCCCTATCTACCACAAATTATATTTACTTTTCCTCATTCCATTCATGGATATCTACCCAGTATTCTATATGTGCAATACCATTATCCATGTATCATAATGTCTACTAAGATACAGGAGGTTCTGCCCTTGGCTTAGTACTGGCAGCTTCTTTGAACTTCATCTCTTCTGCGTAATTGGTTCCAATATTTCCTTGGAAGGCTGAGATAGAGTGTATGCTCCAGGGTTTTTAAGCAGGGCTGAAATGAGAAGAGGAGGTGGAAAGAATTAAGTTTTGAGTGCATAACCCAGGTTAAACATTGGGATTATCTCATTTGATCAATACAATGAAAAGTAGTAAGATGAAAGACTGAGAGACTAAATAAGTGACCTGAGGTCACAGTTAGAAAGTAGTGAGAAAGGACTCTGAGTCCACTTTCCAAATCAATACATGACTTTAGGGAGACTAATGACAATAGCTCTCTTAAGAGAACACATCAGTACCATTTCCCATCTCCCTGACATCTGCAATGGTAATGCCACCTGATAATTTGCTAAGAAATGTATGGCTTCTGAAGTGGGTAGGATTAAGGTATGATCCGATAACAAAAGCAGGAAAAACTCAAGAGTTCACAAGAGAAAAGGAGGATGCCTTACCTTTCCCTATCCTCTGATAAGTAATGCCCTGCTGGTTACATGTGGGCACTGTCCTAAGAAGTAGGAAGAAAAGTCCACCAAAAGCAGGATTTGATGCCTCTGTGTTTTTTCCTAGTGGGATGTTATGATATAAGAAATACACATTTGGTCTTCATCCCAATTCCTGACCCAAGGATCTTCAAATCCTGAGTTATAAGATCACTAAGAGCATCTTTTCATGTAATGAAATGACACTGGGTAAGTTCTTGGATGGCTACTGATTGAGGCTGGTCACCAGAAAGTCAAATCCATGATTGGTATCTTAAGCCACACCCCTGTTTGATCTCCAGAGAGAGAGAGAGGAGGGGCTAGAAATGGAATACATAGCACATCATGCCTTCGAGAGAAAGCCTCCATAAAATCACAATAGAATGCGGTTTGGAAAGTTTAGAGGACTACAACCCCGTACTAGGAGGGTGATAGATCACAACTCTAAGGAGCTCCTTTACTCAGGACCCTCCCAGGCCCTGCCCTATATATCTCTTTATCTGTATGCTTTGTCATATCCTTAATAAACCAGTAAACATAAGGAAAATGTTTCCCTGAGTTCTGTGAACCACTGTAGAAAACAAATAGAACCTGACAGGGGGTTTGTGGGAACCTGTATTTTGCAATCATGATGGACAGGTTATGAGTACACCCAGGGGACCTACCCTTTGGGTTCCAAATGAAGGGTGAGGCAGTTCTGAGGGACAAGACCTTTAGCTGTGGGACCTGACACTATATCCAGGTAAATTCTATCAGAATGGGTAAAATGTTAGGATGTCTGGTTGATGTTGCAGAATTGCTAGGTGAAGGGAAAACACCCACACAGCTGGTGTTGAAACAAAGAAAGACTGGATTGTTACAAATACACCTGGATTATCTGATTATTCTTCCCCATCTCCCTCTCTTGGTTAGCAAGTATTTCCCAATAGATTTTTAAAAAGACTAACAGAGTATCTTACAAGATATGTTTTCTAAATCAAAGATGAGCCTGCTGGGAAAAAAAAAAAAAAAGAATCAAGGGGAAATGCCAGACAGTACAGACTCAGTGATCTGAGTTGCCCTTCTCTCTAATCAATGGATTAGAGATGGACTGCCCCACTGCACAAGACTTTTAGTCAAAGCTGGGAATAGAGGTGAAACTAGGGTGAGGCAAGTGAGGAACCTAGAGTGCAATATTTAAGCCCTCTCTCCAACTCAAGTTCCTTTGCACTCAAGGTGACCATAAGGCCTCACTCTCATTTCAACCCTGGGAGACCCTTTCAGTCATCAGTTTCTCTAGTATCCCTGTAGAAGTCTCAGTATAATCTTTTTCCCTTTGTTCAGTGAGAATACATACAGAATTTTTCAAATGTAATCTGACAGAGAGGAGGAGGCAGAAGGATAATAGGGGATAATAGGCAGTAGGGACATCAAGGAACATGTATGAAAGACACACGGACAAAGCCAAAGGGGGGAGGTTTGACAGTAGGAGGTAGGATGTGTAGGGCGTGGTGGGGGCATCATAGGGTGAAAATGGATACAATTCTACTTGAACAACAATATAAAAAGAAAAAGAAAAGAAGACTGTCTGGCAAATGTGAAACCTACAGAAAACATCTTACACATAAAATTCAATTATTGCTTAGAAAACATTCTTGTGAAAAACAAATATTTCTGAGAATTGAGATGAAACCCAGAAGTGAAACAAAGTCTTTTCTCAGCATTGTGGGTTGACCTGAGTAACAGGAAACAGCTGTGGTAGAATGAACTCAATTGTGAATTGGATTTTAGGCCATTGCTTTGCTTTACTGGCTTCATTTATTTATGCAACATTTACTAAGATCTTACCATATCCAGAAAATATTCTCACACTTAGTGACAATCTGAGGTGGATCAGAACACACTCTATCATGTGTAGATTCATAGCATAGCAATAGATAAGACACAGGCAATAAATAGTACAAGACCCAGCAAAAGAGTGAAATAAAAATCCACAAGAACTGTAACATGGTGTCATTCAGATAAAAATCTCAGAAGTTCAAATTAAACACTTGATAGAACATTGCTGCTGGAGACATTCCAATTTCTGCCTCTTCTTTTGGATGTTCAAATTATCACAAGGAGAAAATTTTTTTCTTATTTCATATCTTTTCTTTTATTTTGATTATATCTATGTTAGATGCTGGATGTCAGATGAAGCTGTTGTGGTAATCTTTTCACAATATTTGTAAATCTAACTATTATGCTGTATTCCTTAAACTAATATAGTAATGTATGTCAATTATTTCTCCATAAAGCAGAGGAAAAGAAAAAATATCATCTTGCCTAATAGAAAACATCTGTGCTCCTACACTAAGGGACGAGAGTAGGAAAAGATAAGTATGAGTGGTTAAGACACTATGCCATCCCCCTTTTATCTTTTTGTTCTTCATGTTAAGTCACTGAAATAAATACTAAATCCTCACATTACATGAAAATATAAGTTTGGACAGATATGCTAATTTTCTTATTCAGTTATATATATATTCATACATTGTGTTGGATCTCGGATCTCTGATACAAATTGTAAAAGATTACCTGCAACAGGGTGGAGCACAGGGAGGTGGGATGTTTGAGGTTTGGGAGACATCAGATAAAGCAAACAACTACAGTACAGCACAGTGTGGTAAGAACACAGAAGAGCTCAGTACAGTTCCATGAAGGCAGAGTTGTGCAGGTGTTCCTGGGGTGGGAGGAGGAAATATGGGACCATGTGAGTAGGATTTCTGGAGAAACTTTTTAAAAAATGAGTATGAGGTTCATTGGGAAGAATACATGAATGTCTGACTTGCAATGTTTGAAATGGAAGAACAATGGGGCAGGAGGTACTTATCTACTAGCGATATTAGAATGAATTATATGACAGAGATAATAATCAACAAAATGCTGTAGGTCGGATTAGGTATGAGGCTACAAGAAAGAACTGAGGCTACAATCAAACCAAAAGTTTGTTTGGGATCTTAGAGATTTGAATCCTAAAGATACAGATCTAGGAGGAACCTGGAATGCCCTCTGAGTAGGGAGGATGTGGGAGAGGAGAAGGAGTTTTAAAGGGAAGACCACAGGCTTACATGAATTGTTTAAAAAGAATTATAATTGGTATAAGTAAAAATAATGCCAGTCTATATAGAATAGGTTATTGTGCTAGTTGTTTGGTTGGAGTTCAGCAAAAAAAAAAAAAGCCTCATTCTGAGAATTGCAACAGGATGTAGCCATTTGTGGCTTGCACAGTTTAAAAGTTCATGTTCCATCCGGGTGTGAATGTGAATAAAACCAACTTCCCCAGTGGCCTCTCAGCTCCACACTAGGGCCCCTTCACGTCAGTGGCTCCATGTCAGGTGTTTCTGTTCACAAGGGAAAACAGAAATGAAATTGCTAAATAGCTCGAATGTAAGAGAGAACAGTGAAATTCTCTTTCTCAACATAAGCACACAATATGCTTTTAGAATTTAGCTCACTTTAGTGCTGAATCATCCAAGTCAGTTAATAGGCTATTAAAAACTTTGTTAGTTTTCAAATCGACCACTGCAGAAAAACAGGTATTCTAGCAAAATTGTCTTTTTTGAGAAACAAAAACTAACTGGTTTAATTAGTGCTGAAAGCATACTTCTCTCTTTGCTTTCAGTGACTTGAGAATTCAAATATTAAAAAAGTTAAACCAATTGCCCAGAGAAAGAAACTATAATGCACCTATGTCTCTTCCCAAGTTACTTGCTATCCTGTTTCTGCTTTGTTCATTATCTCCTGCTCACCTCACCCAACACTGGTATACACACTCACACATCAACATTAGTCTTCTATTTGTAGTAATTTTAAAACCCAGGAGTAACAATAAGAAATAAACAAGCAAACAAAAATAATTTATTTTAGTCAGCTGATTTTCTTGAAAAAGCAAACAACTAAAAGTGTGAAACAAGCCCTGGCTGGGTAGCTCATTTTCGGCTAGAGCATCCTCCCAATACTTCAAATTTGAGGGTTTGATTTCCAGTCAGGGTACATACAAAGCAACCAATGAATGCATAAGTAAGTGGTCAGCAAATCGACCTCTCTCTCTAATTCTCTCTCTCTCTCAAATCAACATTTTAAAAAAAAGCATTAAACCAGTTTTTCACTTTCTGTGTGGGGGATAAATTCAGACACCTCCGCTACTGTAGCAGGAGCCTAGGTCTGAGTTTCAGGTGTGAGCTAGCAGCCTGCCAGACTCTGGGAAGAAACCTACTCTGCATGCAGTTCTCTCTGGAGTAATCTGAAGACATGAACTTGACCTCAAGCAAATAGCTAGGTGAAGAGGGAGGGAAATGGAGTAGACAGAGAGTTACAACAGACTCAGAGACTAAAACAGAGACAGAAATTGAGGGAACTAGTTTAGGAAACAAAGACACAGAGAGATAAAGACATACTAAGAACATCAAGATGAATCTGGCATGGTCATTATTCCAAAAAACAGCTCCAAATCTGAAGGAAAGGGAGTACACTCTCTAAACAGACAATTAAACAATTTAGCAATTCATATTATCACACAAAAATAAATGTAGACTTAAGTAAAAAGAGACTTTATTTGAATAAGATTATTATAATTGAGGGGAAGGAGACTATTGCAATAAGGAAACAACCCAACCATAGAGCTGCAAGCATCTGAAAAACCAGGAAGAAAAGAATTTCTTTGATGGGAAAGGGTCAACGAGGTTCTTCCAGAGAGAACAGAATAGAGAGTGGGATAATAAGGGAAATATTCCCCCTGAGGTCTGCTGGTTCTTAGAAGGTGCCATTAAGGAAGGGTTGTATGCTGAGTAAAGTGGAGATTGAGTCAAAGTTCAGGAGCCTAGAGAAAAAAGAGAAGCTTAACTCATATTCATGTTGAGTGGGGCTCAATGGCTCAGCTAATCTTACTTGTGAGGCAAAGAATGGGAATTTAACGGGTCTGTGTCTGGCCTCATTAAAAGGAAAAAATGAGACATGGTTGAGCCTTATCTTTCTAAGTCATAAGAGAAAGGATGGTTCTTTTCAGTTAGCTGTTTATTAGAACACAAAAAGGTGGGATGATTTCTTTACCTGTTTTCCTGGAGTAGAGGGCTCAGGAAAAGTTTAACTTTGTTATCGTGGTTCATGTAAGTAATAGGTTTATTGTAAGCATAGAAAAGAGAGGTATTAACTAAACCTGGAAGATAAATGGAAAACTTCACAAATTAAGACAAAATTGAACTGAGTCAGAAGTATAGAAACCTGAGCAAAGAAGATGGGAAAAGGCTCATGTAATGTAATATTTTAGGGGAGGAAATATTTCCCTTCTTCCCTTCTATGTTAATTGAGTGATCTAATAATTACATTGACATAAGACAGATTAACAGGATAAAACAAAATATAATTACATACATATGGGAACCCCACAAAGACATGAAGACTCAAAGGCAGTCAGGCAACTGAGGCTTATACACTATCCTGAGCTAAGGACAAGGGGGTAGGAGTCTGGGAAGCTTTGAAGGGAAGAAAGATAATTCACAGGAAGATGAGAGAAACAAATGTTTGGTAAACAAACATTTGCCTAGACATGTAGATAAATCTCTCTGATATATACAGTTATCTCTGGTAATAGGTCTCTTCCTGGTGTAGCCAACACCACAATAGCTGTTCAGTGAATGAATCAAAACCAAAACTATTTGTGTAAGTTTCACCAAAATATAATACAATTTTTAGTGTGTTGCAGAATTTTAGTAATTACTTTGTGTGTGCCATGAAATGAAAAAGGTTGACTACTGCTGTTTAACTTATCTGTAAATAACATGGTTTGCTCATTTGGTTTTTCTATGTTTTAATTGTTTGTTTTAATTAAAGTATAATTGACATGTTAATTCATTTGTTTACTCTTTAAACTCTTTACTCTTTATTCTCAGAGAATGAGAAAATTGCCAGGATATACGTAAACAGAGTTGCTATTGTTGTTGCTGTTGTTATCATTGTTGCTATTGTTATTATTATGTTTATTACTATAAATTCTGGTCAATATTTGATGCATATTTTTACTGTAAGGAATCAGGTCATTGTAGCTCTGAGAAATCTTTCACTATTTCCTTGATATTTTTTTCCTTGATATCTTTCTGACCTCTTCTTATGGAAACTGTATTAAAGTCAGTCGGATATTGGCAAAATTTCTGGATCTAGCCTACATGTTTTTTAAGAGTTTTATAGCTCTTTACAGCCTTTTAAATTTCTTTATACTTTGAAGCTACATTATGAAAAATTCTCAGTTGAACATTCTAGCACACTTTAGGGGTTTCAGTTACAACTTCAGGGGTATTCATTCAGATACTCAGCCAGAAAGAAAACTTCAATTAGAAATTAGGAGAAGTAAACAATCTCAAATGAGTCATTTTCATATAAATTTTATATATACAAGTTTATAATATAATATCTGTATACTATATTGTGTGTACCCAAAATCAAGTATCCTTTTTTAAAAAATATATTTTATTGATTATTCCATTACACTTGTCCCATTTTTTTCTCCCCTTTACTCCCCTCCACCCTGCACAGCCCTCCAACCCTTATCCCCCCTCCCTTTAGTTCATGCCCCTGGGTCGTGCATGTAAGTTCTTTGATTTCTACATTTCCTATACTATTCTTAACCTCTCTCTGTCTATTTTCTACCTACCATTTATTTTCTTATTCCCTGTACCTTTTTCCCCCATTGCCCCCTCCCAGTCCCCATTGATGCCCCTCCATGTGATCTCCAATTCTGTGATTCTCCTCCTGTTCTAGTAGTTTGCTTAGTTTGTTTTTGTTTTTTTATTTTGAGATTAGGTTGTTGATAGCTGTGACTTTGTTGCCATTTTACTGTTCATATTTTTTATCTTCTTTTTCTTTTTTAATTTAAATTATTTTATTATTGTTCAAGTACAGTTGTCTGTATTTTCTTCCCACCCCTCTCCTCTACTCCCTCCAAACCCACCTTCCTACCTTGCTTCCACTCCCCCCCGCCCGGTTTTGTCCATGTATCCTTTATAGTAGTTCCTGAAAACCCTTCTTCCCACTGTCCTCTCCCCCTCTGCTCTGGCTATTGCTAGATTGTTCATAATTTCAATGACTCTGGTTATATTTTGTTTGCTTTTTTCTTTTGTTGACTCTGTTCCAGTTAAAGGTGAGATCATATGGTATTTGTCCCTCACCACCTGGCTTATTCCACTTAGCATAATGCTCTCCAGTTCCATCCATGCAGTTGAAAAGGGTTCTTTTTATTAGATAAGTCCCTTTAACATTTCATATAATAAGGACAGGGTAATGATGAACTCCTTTAACTTGACCTTATCTGGGAAGCACTTTATCTGCCCTTCCATTCTAAATGATAGCTTTGCTAGGTAGAGTAATCTTGGATATAAGTCCTTGCTTTTCAAGACTTTGAATACTTCTTTCCAGCCCCTTCTTACCTGTAAGGTTTCTTTGGAGAAATCAGCTGATAGTCTTATGGGAACTGCTTTGTAGGTAATCATCTACTTTTCTGTTGCTGCTTTTAAGATTTTCTCCTTATCTTTAATCTTGGGAAATGTAATTATGATGTGCCTTGGTGTGTACTTCCTTGGGTCCAACTTCTTTGGGACTCTCTGGGCTTCCTGGACTTCCTGGAAGTCTATTTCCTTTGCCAGATTAAGGAAATTCTCCTTCTTTATTTTTTCAAATAACTTTTCAATTTTTTGCTCATCTTCTCCTCCTTCTGACACCCCTATGATTTCGATGTTGGAACGTTTAAAGTAGCCTTGGAGGTTCCTAAGCATCTCCTCATATTTTCAAATTCATATTTTTTCATTCTCTTCTGGTTTAATGTTTATTTCTTCCTTCTCCAAATCATTGATTTGAGTCCCATTTCCTTCCTTTCACTGTTGGTTCCTTGTATGTTTTCCTTTATTTCACTTTTCATAGCCTTCACTTTTTCATCTATTTTGTGACCATACTCAACCATTTCTGTGAGCATCCTTATTACCAGTGTTCTAAACTCTGCATCTGATAGGTTGGCTATTTTTTTGTGGCTTAGTTCCATTTTGGGAGCTTTGATCTGTTCTTTCATTTGGGCCATAATTTTTTTGTCTCCACACACATGTTACATTGTAAGGAGTGGAACCTTAGGTATTAGCCAGGGTGGAGCAACCCTCTTTGCTCTGTTGTGGCACTGTGTGTGGGGGAGGAGTTGGAGAGGGAACGATGCCACTTTCTCTGCTTTGAGCCGGCTTTCAGTCACTTCACCCTCTACCCACAAGCAAATTGGGCCCTTCTGGTACTGATTCCCAGGTGGGTGGGTTTGTATACATTCTAGGACCCTGTGGGTCTCTCCAGTGAACTGTACTGTGAGGCTGGGAGTTTCTCCCACCACTACAAAACCCACAGGTTTTTATAGCCAGAAGTTTTGAGGCTTTATTTCCCCATGCTGGAACCCAGGGTTGCATGGTCTGTCTCGTTGCCCAGTTATTTCTCCTAGTTCATCCACATGCAAATATGGGACCACCCAGTCTGCATGCTGCCACCTTGCTCACCCAGTCTTCCAGCTGCTACAGTGCAGCATGTCCTCTCCACCCCTGCTGCGCATGTCCACCCCTCCTACCAATCTGAATGAATGTTTCTTCTATGAGTCCGTGGTTGCTAGACTTCCATACAGTTCAATTTTCTGACAATTCTGGTTAATTTTTGTTGTTAAATTTGTTGTTGCCCCTCTTTTGGTTGTGTGAGGAGCCAAAGTTTATCTACCTCCATCTTGGCCAGAAGTCTTTCTCATCTCACCATGTATTTCACACCCTTTATTTTTTTCATCCTCCACCCACCCCTTTCCCATCTGGTAACTACCATTCTATTGTACTTACGAGTTTTGGGAGTTTTGTTTCTTTGCTTTTTTATTAGTTTTGTTTGTTCATTTCCTCCTTTTATATCCCATGTATGATTGAAGTCATACTGTTCTTAAATTTTCCTTCTGACATATTTCATTTAGCTTAATACTTTCAAAACCCACCCATATTATTGTAAAAAACAATGTTTCATGTATTTATGGCTGAATAGTGTTCCATTTGTATATATGTACCACATATCTTCTTTATCCAATCATTCATCAAAAATCACTTACTTTATTTCCATGTCTCATCTATTATAAATAATGCTGCAATGAATGCAGGAACACATATTTCTCTACAAATAAGTGTCTTCAAAGTTTTCAAGTAGGCATCCAGAAGACTGATTGCTGAGTTATATGGCAGTTTCTTATAGTGGCTGAAAATCCACCTCACTGTGTTGTGGCACTTTGCTGGGAAAAATTACAGTCCCAGCAGCAGTGTGCAAGAGTTCCCTTTTCTGCATATGCTCTCCAACACTTGTTATTTCCTGTCATTGGTAAGAGTCATTTTAACAGGTGTGAGGAGGTATCTCATTGTGGTTTTGATTTGTAGTTCCCTTATTATGAGTGAGGTTGAGCATATTCATATATCTATCTGTTGTCCATCTGTATGTTCTCCTTGGTAAAGAGTCTATTTAGGTCCCCTTCCCATTTTTAAATCAGTTTGTTTATTTTTTGTTGGTGGTTGCATGTGTTCTTTATACGTTTTGATATCAGACATTTATCGGAGATATCATTTGTAACATCTTTTCCCATTTGGTTAGCTGCCTTTTTGTTTTCTTGATAGTTTCTTTTGATGTGCAGAAACTTTTTAGTTTGATGTAGGCTCATTCACTTATTTATTTATTTTTTTTATTTTCCTTGCCATAGTGGTAAATTCACAAAATTCTCTCTTGGTCCAATGTCCACAATTTTAATGATCGTGTTTTTTCCTGTGTATTTTATTGTTTTGGGTCTTATATTCAAGTTTTTAACACATTTAGAGTATTTTTGTGTATGGCATCAGATTGATCTACTTTCATTCTTTTACATGTGTCTTTCAGTTTCTCTAGCATCATTTTTGAAGAGGCTTTTTCTGTCTCCATTGTATGTTTTTGGCTTATGTGTTGAAAATTGATTGCCTGAATCAATTAATATGATACATTAACAAAATAAAAGATAAAAATCATATCACACCAATAATGCCAAAAAAGTATTTGACAAAATACATCTATTTATGATTAAAACACTCAATGACAGAGGAAAAAGTGCCCTGTCAAAATAAAGTTCATATATGACAAACCCTCAGCTAATATGTTCAAAGGTGAAAAACTAAATTCTTTTCCTCTGAGGTTAGGAGCAAAAAAAAGCATGTCCACTCATATCACTATTATTCAACATAGTAGTAGAAGTCCTAGCCAGAGCAATAAGGCAAGAAAGAGAAATGAAAGGCATCCAAATGGGGAACAAAGAAGTAAACTCATCACTATGTATAGACTACATGATTCTGTATATAGAAAACATTAAAGAATCCACCAAAAGACTATTGGAAATAATAACAAGCACAGCAAAGTTGTGGGATGAAAGTTTATTTTTTACACTCCCACATTTTCTCCACTATATATATATATATATATATATATATATATATATATATATATATATATATATATATATATATATATATATATCTTTAAAATAGTGTTTTGTTTTTCAAAATGTTATTGACCATGTGACAACATTATAAAATAAATTGGGGGTGTTTAAAAAATAATAGTTCCTATTAGAACTAGAGACATGGAAATCAAGAAAAAACTGACAGTGACCAGAGGAGAGAGGGGAGTAGGATAATGGGGGAAAGAAGGGGAACGGTCAAGCCAAGGAACTTGTATAAAGGACCCATGGAAAAGACTACGGGGAGGGGAGGATTGCATGTGGAAGGTGGGGGTGGGTAGGGCAGAGGCGAGTAGCCAGGGAAAAATGGGAATGACTGTAATTGAACAACAATAATAAAAATAATACAAAAAATAATAGTTCCTGAACAATAAGCTAGACCTCCCAGTCTGAATCTCTGTGAGTGGGGCTGGAAATCCATACTTGTAAGATATCCTTAAGTGAAAATTATAAAAAATAAATATTGAGAACAACCACTTTGAAATATCAACTCATAATTTTTAGCTCTAAATTGGCTTAAAACCAAATCTAGCTTGATCAGGCAGAGGAGTGAGGACATTGCAATACTTTACACCTCCATTAATTTGCTGCAATTTTGCCTTCTTTGAATAGATCACTGTTTTCTGTGATTCTATCTCCATAACTGGCACTCAAACAGACTAAAACTGTATAATAAGCCAGGAGGGAAAAAACCATTGTATAAATGTTGTCAATATTCCAAAGTGTGGACAAATAATCTACCACCAGCACACAAGTCATTCTCTGTAGGTAACAGTAAAGTTCACAAGATCTAAGAGACAGTTTTTGCTTTATCACATCTTTCTTCCTACCACCAGTGTCTCTACTTCTTTATTTATGTGACACCAGTACCTGCTCTGCAGCACACAAAACTACAAAGAATGGCTCATTGCTTTTGAAAACTATCAGAACAAGTGCCTGATATATGGATAAACACACTATTATGTGTATTTTTCTTATATAGCTTCTAGGTTGGTGAATATGACACTACATATACTGGGAGGGAGATGTACCACAACTCCAAGAAAACAGAAAGAAGTTCCTACATTAAGGCTCCTCAAGACAATGCCCTATGTGTCTCTTCATCTCTATCCTTTACAATACTCTTTAATAAACTGGTAAACATAAGTAAGTGTTTCCCTAAGTTCTAAGAACCATTCCAGATGATTAATAGAACCTGAGAAGGAGTGTATGGAAACTTCTGCTTTGTAGACAAGCTGGACAGAAGTTGTGGGTACCCAGGGACCTGCTACTTATGATTCGAATCTGAAGGGAGCACTGAGCCGTTAACCTGTGGGAGCTGGCAGTGTGCAGGTAGATAGCGTCAGAATGAGTTACACGTATATTGTCAGACACCCAGTTGGTGTTGCATAATTGTTTGGTACAGGAAAAACACTCACACATGTAACATTGAATATGAAGGCTGAATTATTATTTCTACACCTGGGTTATCTGATTTTCCTTCTTCTTCTCACTTTGTGTTGACAAGTAACTCCCACCAGATTTCAGAAAAAGAAGCTGAAAGGAAAAAATCAGAGACTAATGCCACGCAAAATAGACCTAGTTATTTTAGCTGCCCTTCTCTCTCTAATCAATGGATAAGAAATGGGTTTCCCCACTGCACTGGACTTTTGGCCAAAGTTGGGATTAAAGGGGGAAAGAGGTTGAGGTAAATGAAGTACCTAGCATTCAAAATTTAAAGACTTCCTGACTCTTAAGTTCCCTTGCACCCTAAGTGCCACGTTAGCCTCACCCTGGGAGGGCTCACAGGTCATCGGCTCTCTCAAGTATCTCTAAGGAGGTCTGGGTGAATTTCTTCTCCCTCTGTTTACTCAGAATAAGGCTAGAATCTTTCAAATGGAATGTAAGTTACTGGCATGAAGGCAGGAAAGCCTAAAATAATAGCTCACAAAGAATGTTCATTAATCTTTTAACAAACATCCTTGTCAAGAACAAACATTTCTGGGAATTGAGATGAATATGAGAAATGAAACCAAAAGTCTTCTCTCAGTATTGGACGTTGACCTTAGGAATAAAAAGCAGCTGTGGTAGAATCAACTCATTTGTGTATCTAATTTTGAGGCCACAGATAAATTATAAATTATTTACTGAGATCTTTCCATATAGAGAAAATGTGTTTTAATGTGACAAAATTTGAGGTACATCAAACAGAGTCTATCATCTGTAGACTCATAGCATAGCAATAGGAAAAACTTAGACACTGGTACAAGACCCAGCATATGAGTGGGAAACAAAATCCCCCAAGAACTGTAACATGGTGGCACTCATACAAAAAAATCTCATAAATTCATAATACACACTTGATGGAACTTTGCAGCTGGTGACATTTCCCTCAAAGCCCCTTGTTTTGACAGCTTTGATCTTCAAACCAATTATGTGCCAAGGAGAATATACAGAATTTGAATAACTACTTCAGGCTAAGTCTTTTATATCCATTAATATTGTGTGAGGTTGGTATTACTAATGGGAAATTCACTCTACTACTCAGTTGCTCTCATT
Source organism: Phyllostomus hastatus (assembly GCF_019186645.2). Classification (NCBI taxonomy): domain Eukaryota; kingdom Metazoa; phylum Chordata; class Mammalia; order Chiroptera; family Phyllostomidae; genus Phyllostomus; species Phyllostomus hastatus. The sequence continues at coordinate 45,007 of NW_025333539.1, read as the reverse complement.
CCTTGGGTTGCCCTTCCATAGCCAAGACTGAAGCAAATACAGCTACTAATTGTGGATGCTGGATTCAAATGCCTCTGACTGGCCTTAAAACTCTTGCTTATTAGTCCTGGCTGGTGTAGCTCAGTGGATTGAGCGTAGGCTGCGAACCAAAGCATCGCAGGTTCGATTCCCAGTCAGTGCACATGCCTGGGTTGCAGGCCATGGCCCCCAGCAACCACACATTGATGTTTCTCCCTCTCTCTCTCTCTCTATCTCTCTCTCTCTCTCTCTCTCTCTCTCCCTTCCCTCTCTAAAAATAAATAAATAAATCTTTTCTAAAAATTTTAAAAAAGAGTAAAATCTTAAAAAAAATCCCTCTTGTTTATTACAAAACACCAATGCTCATAAGGAATAGAGTCAATAATATTGTAATGACTAGGTATAGTGTGTGGGTACTGTAATTATCAGGGAGATCACTTTTTAAATTATGTGTTTATCTAACCACAATGCTGGGTACCTGAAACTAATATAACATAATGTTTAATGTCAACTGTAATTAAAAAATAAAGTTTTAAGAAAAGAAAGAAAACACCAATGCTTCTATCTAAGGAGAAAAGTAGGAAGGGGGACGATGTAGATAGGATTTCTGGAGGAACCAAAAAGAATGAGTATGAAGTTCACCTGGAAGAATACCTGTGCATCAGACTGTAAAAGTTTGAAATAGAAGAACAATAGGAAAGGCGTACTGGTCTGCAATCAGTATTATAATGCATTATATTCAGAGAAAGATAATAAAATGTTTTACATGAGTTTAACTCTGAGGAACACTGTCAGAAATAACATTCCTAAAAAGCTCTAATATAAAAGATGGAGAAGAATTAAATTCTGTCTCTCACCAAAAACAGAACATGTTTTTAGAGTTTTTTTATACAACCCACCTTTAACATCATTAAACTAAAAGAGGTTAATCTAAATAAGGTAATAAAATGTTGGAAGTTCTGTTAATTTTCAAACTAGCCATCTTCAGAAAACAGAGCTTCAAGACTTGAAACTCAGCATAGTCTAAAAGATTTTACAAGGATTAAAAAATAACAAATTTCATTAGCACTGGGAGCATACTTCTCTCTCTGTTCTCGGCATCATTGTTATCATAGACAGTCACTCAGAGAGCTGGGAAGTCACTCCCACTGGCCCAGGTGGGGCAGAGGGATGTTCTGATATTGAGCAGGCAGAAAGCTAGAGATGTGAATGGATAGCCCCTGAGAACTCCAAAGGCTGGGCAGATAAATGGATGGGAATTTGAGTGCATGAAGGCTAAAAAGACAAATGGATGGGGCCTCAAGCACACCAAAAGCTAGAAAGGTATATGGATAGATAAAAAGCCCTCCCATACCACTCCTGGGGAACACTATATATAGACTGGGGCAGAAAGAGGACATGGCCTTTGAGACAGGGGTCCACCTTTCTCCTAGGTTGCGGGGCAACTGAATAAAATCTTTCCTTTTGTACCAGATTTGTCTCACAAGTTTGGACTTTGTGGCAGCAAGCAGCCAAACCTTTGTTTTCGTTCAGTTACAACATGAGAGTTAAAACAGTAAAGCAGTTAAAGCACATTCCTGAGAAAGACACTGCTCTGAAAATGTGCCTATGTCTCTTCTCCAAAATTCTCTCCCTACCCTGTTTCTGCTATGTTTGTGGTCTTGTGCTCACTCCACTCCATTGGGATGTACACACATGCACACACACACACCAACATTAGTCTTCTAATTGTGGTAATTTGAAAAACCAAGGAATTGTAGTAAAAATAAATAAACAAGAGTCCTTTTGATTATCTGAATAATTTTCCTTTTTTAAAAGCAAAAGTGAAACCAGTTTTTCACTTCTTGCTCAGTGTATAAATTCAGACACTTTGACACAGCCAGAGCCTAAGTCTAGGCTGGAGATGTGAGTCAGCAGCCTGCCAGGTTTGGGAAGGAACCTACTCTACATGCAGGTCTATCTGGAGCCACCTGAAGACAGGAGGTTGGCCTCAAAGACACAGGTAGGTGAAGAAGAGGGAGGGAAATGGGCTAGACATACAAAGACTCAAAGACTAAAACAGAAACAGAAATGTATGAAAAGTTCAGAGGAAACAGACTCAAGCAGATAAAGCCGTGCTAAGAACCCTACCTTAATCGGGCATTGTCATTGTTCCAAAAAACAGCTCCAAATCTGAAGGAAAGGGCATATACTATCTGAACAATTAAACAATTTAGTTATTGGTATTATCAAATAAAAATAAATCTAGACATAAGTAAAAAGAGACATTATTTGAAAAAGATTATTTCAATAAGAGAAAGGAGACTATTGTGATAGAGAAAATAATCCAACGTTAAAGCTGCAAGCATGTCACAGGCCAAGCAGACAGGAATTTTCTTTTATAGAAAAGGTCAAGGAGGTTCTGCTAGAAAGAATAGGGTATGGGGGAGTGGGATACTCAGGAAATATTTTTCCCTGAAGCTTGCTGATCCTTAGACAGGATCATCTGAGGGAGTCGGGTGGGGAAGGTGCACACTGTTTCCTGGGCAAAAGGAGGGTGGTCAAAGTTTAAGGGCCTGAAGAAAGGACAGAATCTTAATTAAGGTTCAGTAACAAGCACTTTATTTCTATTGATCAGAGGAAGCTAATAGCTCAGCTCAGCTTTTATTATTTTTTTAGGCAAAAAAAAAAAGAGAGAGAGAATTTGAAGGTTAGGGGACTTCATTGTGTCTTCTCTCTTTAAGTCATTATGGGAAAGGTGGTTCTTTGCAGTAAGCCATACTTAAGAGCACAAAGGAGTGGATAGATTTTTTTTAACTCTTTTCCAGGAATAAAGGCCTAGAAAGTTGAATGTTGTTATTACAATTAATGTAACAAGTGCTATGGTAAGAACAGAGAAGAGAGGCACTAACTGAACCTGGAAGATAAATGGAAGGCTTCTCAAATGAGAAACTTGACCTGGGTCTGAAGTGTAAAGTCCTGGGCAAAAAAGATTGGGAAAGTCTCATGTAATATTATTTTGTAAGGGAGAAGAATTTTTTCCTTCTTCCTTTTCAGTTTTGTTGACTGGTCTAATAATCAAATTGACATAAGACAGTTAACAGGAAAAAAAAAATTAATTATATACATTCAGAAGCCCAAAAGAAGCTTGAAGACTCAAAGGTAGTCAGGCAACTGAGGCTTATATGCCATCCAGAGCTAAGTAGAAGGAGGTAGGAGTCTGGAGCTTCAAAGAGGAGGAAAGCAATTCACAGGCAGATGAGAAAAGCAAATGTTTATTAAGCAAATGTTTGCCATGTCATGTAGAGAAGACTTTCAGATTAAAAAAAAGTTATTTCTGCTAATAGCTCTCTTCCTGGTATGAGCCCCACATCTAAATTATTTGAGGCAGATAAAGGAGAGGTTAAAATCTTTTCCTCAGTCTGCTGTCTCTTGATTGCTCAAAACTATCAACCTGCCAAAGTGGCACATATATTCTGCTCCGATTCAATACACAGGATTAAGAAAACTTTAGGTTGACAAAAAAATAGCAGAGTTTCTAAGGGAAGAAAGTGAATTAGAAGTAGGAAGAGGAATGAAAGTTGTAAAACAAATTAGGGTAACTGTTGCCAAATTACAAGGGGTCTTGAATACCAAGTAATTTGATTCTATCATAAACCAATAATGATTTAAATATGAGTTTCAGGAAGCAATATGAAATATGGACTATAGTTAGAAGAGAGATAAGAGATTCAATAGCTTCTCAAACAAAGGAGTCAAACAAAAGGGGTAAATGATGGCCAATATTTAATAATATGAGACAAGGACCACAGTTTAGGGGAAGAAAGAAGTAAACAGGGATTCCACAGCATAAAGGTGCCTACATCACCATTACCCCGTCAGAAGTGGATGGATACCCCAAAATGGCTAGAGTGAGGAAGTTTGGAAGACTTTCCAATTGTATCAGCCATTCTACATAGTTAATCCAACAAGTCCAAAAGCAGCTTCAAATAGGAAAGAAATAATAAGATTTAGGATAGAAGGTAGCGATGTTGAGGCAAGAGAAAGTTTTTTTTTTAAGTTTTCTATTGGGATATAATTAACATATAACATTATATTAGTTTTTGTTCTACTAAATAATGGCTTAAAGTATGTATATAACAAAATGATCACCACAATAAGTCTACTTAATATCCATACCACACATAGTTACAATTTTTTTTTCTTGAGATGGAAACTTTTAAGGTTTTACTCTCAGAGCAACTTTCAAATATACAACACAGTATAATCAATTATAGTCACTGTGCTGTACATTACATCTTCAGAACTCATTTTATAACTGTGAGCTAGTACCTTTTGAACTCCTTCAGTCACTTGGCACCCCCATCCCCAACCCTGGCAATCACCAATCTGTTCTCTGTGAGTTCAATTGTTACATTTTTATAATTGTTTTTAGTTTTCACACACACCAGTAAGGTAATACCTTCCCTTCTCTGACTGACGTATCTTGTTTAGGTCCATTCATGGACCTTGAATGGCCTTCAAGGTCCATTCATGTTGTTGCAAATGGTGAGATTTCCTTCTTTTTATGGATGAATAATATTTTATTTTCTGTATCAATTTATCCATCAGAGGAAACAGCTTGTCTCCATGTTTTAGATATTGTAAATAATACTGCAATGAAGGTGGGGGTGCATGTCTTTTTGAGTTAGTATTTTCACTTCCTTTGGATAAAGACCCAGAAGAGGAATCCTTGGAGAATGAAATTTGATAGACACTGGAAAAGGCAAGACACAGAAGGGACTAAAGCAGCTCATGATGATCACCAGAGTCACAACTCTTTATCCACATGTTCCCTAAACACACAACAAAATTAGCCTCAAGATACTCTCCATATCATTACCTGCTTATTTCTTTATTAGCACTTAAAACATTCTGAAATTATTTTGCTCATTCAAGTATTTACAAGTTAATGGTCTGCTTCCCCCAACTAGAATGTAAACTCTCAAGAGGAATGAATCCAACTGATCTTTTTCGTCATTAATCCCATAGCCCCTAGCACATTTCCCAGCATGCTGACATCCCTCAATAAATATGTGTGGAATAAATGCTGGAATTTTTAACATTACTTTGCGAAGTCTCTGATCCACAGTACTTATACGATCGAGTTTGTTTGGGGGCACATTATCATGATGGGTACAAGAGAAGAGAGATGGTCAACATGGAGAAGGTCCCAAGATTAGGCAGGATGAGCATGTTGGAGAGGCCTTCTGGACTGGGTAACTATAGTATGAGTATTGGGCTTACAGAGAATTTTTCTTTAAAAGATGAGGGCAGAAATGAGACAAAATAATAAGTGGATGGGATACATCCATTAGTTCATTTTAATCAACATTTATTGAGACAGAAGCTGTAATGATTTTTTTTTTGAGAAATCTGTCAATTAAGAGTGTATATAGAAGATAAAAGTATATGGAGGAGTCAGGGTCCAGTCTTTATTTAAATGGAATGGGAATGCTTGAACATGTTTCCTTGTTCAAAGCAAAGCAACCGTGAAAGTGAGGTACTGGAGATATTTTAAACTTGGGACAGACAACACAATTCCCAAGGGGAGGTAAGCAGGAGTAGGATTTAGAGGACAGTATTGCGAGGACATTAGGGACACTTCTCCCTTGAGGGCCAAAGAGAAGAACACAGGATGGAATGACAGTCAATTTAAAAGTGAAAATATTCGGAAGTGAAAGAGTTTTGACAACATCATTCTGCATTGTCTAGAATTAGAAAGTGAGGTCACTCAAGCTAAGAGGAGCCTCAACTAATTCTGTTTGGTATAATCTTTCCTACCACCCTAGCCCCCTCTATCCTTCAGGATTGTGAGTTCATAGTGTTACTGGACAGGGATTGGTCTGGAGTGGGTCTGCCTCAGGCTGGTTGGTAGTGTAGGTTCTTGACTGAGTGTAGAAAATATTTCACAAGTCCAGGTAATTTTGAGAGTGTTTTTATTAAGGCTAAGGACAGTAAAATAAAGGAAGGACTAGGAGTAGAAGAAGCAACAGGAGAGAGCCTAGGCAGTTCTCTTCTTTGGCTCACTGGAAAAGTTATAGTGAAGGAGTGAGTCAAGGTGGGGCTGCTATTAGCTCACTGGGAAAACGGGCCTTGAAGACCAGATAAGGGGGCCTTGAAGACCAGATAAGGTGCCTTGAAGAGAAAACGGGCCTTGAAGACCAGATAAGGGGGTAAGCCTAGGTTGAGCTGTTCCTCTGGCTGCAAGTCTCCTTGGGACCATTAGAGTTTAGGAGGGAGTAGAAATTTTCACACCTGGGAAGGGGCATTGGGTAAACTCTACAGCAAGACTGCACTGAGTCTTTGCCCTGAGGGCTTTGTATCTTTTTTCTATCTGTGAGAATCTTAGGGGAGGGTTTCAATAGGATATTCATCAGCTTTCCAGGTACATTTTTAATATGCTGATGTGCCAAAATGAGCACGTAGGTGGTTGTGGGAATTTTCTTTGGTCTGTCAACTGTTTCACTTTTATCTTGGGTCTACCTGGCTTTTAATGGGGTGTTTATTATTTGTCCCCCTGATTCATCTGTCTTTTGGTTTAGCTGGAAAAAAATGACATTAATTGGATTTCTGCCCATTATTTTCCAAACCAGGAAGATTTAAGCTATGTATTCTGTGGTTAGGGAGGAGAGGTATAAACCATTTGCTCTTGAGTGTCCTTGGTTATGCATAGGAGATAAGCTCTTGTGATTCACCAGCTTGCTGTAAGTTGCTCAGACTTTTGGCTTGCTTTAATTTTCTCCTCTCAGTTTCCCTATTCCACTTACCCAGGAATTTTCCTAGCTTTTTAGTATCCTGTCAGAAAAGGACCCTCTGAGAACTTTTCTTATTTATTTCCCTAATCCCATTGCTGAGATAAGGGCTTGCAAGTAGGAGATCAATAAGTGTGAGTCAATTAAAATTATGAAGGTGTGGTTATCTGTGAAGAGTGAAGGAGAGAGAGTCAAAGATGACTCTCTTTGAGGCCTGAGACAATGGGAAGATGGGAATAGGATGAGTGTGTTGAAACCAAAAAAAGAAGAGGTTTGGAAGGAAGGCAATGGGTGCAATTTGGATGCACTTATTCATATCCCACCTCAGGTGCCCCTGCTGGTGAGAACCACATCTCTGTCTCAGGCTATCCTTGAAGGGTTTCATTCTCTTTGGCCTCCAGGGATTCTAGGGATTTTCCTCTTCACTCTCCTCAATTTTCCACAAACACCCTCCAAGCACTTGGATGTTCCTAGTCCTAGACCTAGTTCAGTTCCTTTTTGTCCTTTAAACAATACCTCATTCTTCAAATGTAGTTCAGGAATTTACTATTAATCACTAGATATACAAGGATGAACATGAAAAAAAAATACTTGGGAGGGGAAATTATTCTCCTGCTCTGTGGCTTCAGAATACTTCAGGTAAAGTCCCACAGCCTCACTAGTCTGAAAGCAAATTGGATTATGGGGTTTACTGGACTCAGGAATGTCATGTGTAAGTGTGAGCAGATCCCCCTTGTAAATGAGCCTGTGTGCTCCCACTGAGAGGACTAATAGAATATGGTATCATGTCACTTCCTCTATCCTGGCTAAAAATTTAAGGTTTTTTTTTATTACTGTATGTCAACATTGTTGAGAAATAGTGTGTGCACAATCAAATGTATCCATTTAAGTTACACCTTTTGATGAATTTGGCTTATTAAAACCATCAAAACCAGCCCTGGCTGGCATAGCTCAGTGGATTGAGCACGGGCTGTGAACCAAAGTGTTGCAGGTTCGATTCCCAGTCAGGCTACATGCCTGGGTTGCAGGCCATGACCCCAGCAACCGCACATTGATGTTTCTCTCTCTCTATCTCCCTCCCTTCCCTCTCTAAAAATAAATAAATAAAATCTTAAAAAAAACCCATCAAAACCTTGAACCATTCCCAAAATCAAGACATGAAATACTTTAAAATGCTTACTGTTCTTTTACCATCTATCCCTCCCTTTGCCCCATCCCCAGGAAACCACTTGTATTCTTTTTGTTACTATAAATAAGTTTGTATTTCATAAAAATGGAATCCTACAGTTATGTTATTGATGGCAGTTTCACTCAACATAACAATTTTTAAAATTATTTTATTTATTTATTTATTTTAGAGGGGAGAAGGGAGGGAGAAAGAGAGGGTAAGAGACATCAATGTGAGAGAGAAACATCAAATGGTTGCCTCTCATGCTCCCAAATAGGAACCTGGCCAGCAACTCATGTATGTGCCCTAAATTGGGAATGGAACCAGCAACCCTTTGATTCTCAGACTGGCACTCAATCTGCTGAGTCACACCATCAAGGTATTTTTATTTTTTTACTTCATTTTTCTTTCTTTATTTTTTTATTGTTGTTCAAGTACAGTTGTCTCCATTTTCCCCCATTACTCCCCCAACCCCAGCCATCCCCACCTCCCCCTTGACCCTACCTCATTTTGGCTTTGTCCACATGTCCTGTAGAAATTCAAGCATGCTGTTGCATGTATGAGCAGTTATCCATTTTCATTGTTGAGTATTATCTCATTGTATACCATATTTTATTTATTTCTACACCTATTGATCTTCATTAAGGAATTTCCAGATTGGATTATTATAGAAAAAAGGCTGCTGTGAATATCCATACATAAATCTTTGTTTAGAAATATATTTGTATTTTTATTAGGCAAATACCTAGAAGTAATATATCTGAGTTGTTTGGCAGGTACATATTTAATTTTTAAAGAAATGTCAAAAAACTTTCTACAATGGTTACAAGAGTGTACAAGGGTTCTAGTGGCTCTACATCCTCCCTGATATTTGATACTGTCAATCCTTTTAATGAAGCCATTCTAAGGAGTGTGCAGTGTTATCTATTTTCAGTTTTAGTTTGTGTTTCCCTGATAACTAATTATGCTGAACACCTTATCATGTGCATGTTGACATTGAATATTTTCTTTTATAAGTAGTCAGTTCAAATTTTTTTCTATTTTTTATTGCACTAGAACTACATGAGTATCCTTTACCAGATATAAGCATTACAAATAATGTATTTCATTCTTTAGCTTGGCTTTTAATTTTCTTTTTTTTAATTATATCTTATTGATTATGTTATTACAGTTGTCCTGATTTTTCCCCTTTGCCCCCTCCACTGAGTGTCCCCTATTCCCTCAGGAAATCTGCCACGATTGTTCACATCCATGGGTCATGTGGGTATAAGTTCTTTGGCTACTCCATTTCCTATACTGTACATTAACATCCCCAAGACTATTCTGTAACTACCTATTTGTACTTCTTAACTCCCTCACTTCTTCATCCATTCTCCATCTCCTGCCTCCCATTTGGCAACCATCTGGGAACTAATTTCTTTTCTCTGGCTGCTTGTAAGAGTCCCTCTTTATCTTTTCATTATGATGTGTCTTGGAGTGGGCCTCTTTGCTCCCACCATAATTGGGACTCTTTGTACTTCCTGGACTTCCATGTCTATTTCCCTCACCAAATTAGGGAAGTTTTCTTTCACTATTTTTGGACAGCTTTCCAATTTCTTCCTCTTTCTCTTCTCCTTATGGCACCCCTGTGATGTGAATGTTGGACCTCTTGAAGTTGTCCCAGAGGCTGTTTATATTATTCTCATTTTTTTACACTTTTTTCTTCTTGTTGTTCTGTGTGGTTGTTTTCTGCTTCCTTAGGTTCCAAATCATTCATTTGATTCTCAGCTTCATCTGCTTTACTGTTGTTTCCTTGTAAATTGTTCTTTATTCCAATTGGTGTATCCTTTGTTTCTGGCTGGGCCTTTTTTTGTGCTACTGAGGTCCTCACCAAGTTCCTTGAGCATCCTTATAAAGAATGTTTTGCTCTGCTTCTCATAGATTGCTTATTCCATTTCATTTAGCTCTTTTTCTAGAATTTGATCTGTTCTTTCATTTGTGCTATGTTTCTTTGCCTCCTCATTTTGGCAGCCTCCCTGTGTTTATTTCTATGTATTAGGTAGAGTTGCTTTGACTCTGTGTCTTAGTAGTGTGGCCTAATGTAGAAGGTGTCCTGTAGGGTCCTGTGGCACAACCTCCACTATCACCTAAGCTGGGCACACAAGGTGCACCCTTTGTGTGGGCCGAGTATACCTTCCTCTTGTAGTTGAGGCTTGGTTGCTCTTGGCAGATCAATGGGAGCGATTTTCCCAGGCCAGTCAGCTGCAAGGACTGGCTGTGAACACTGACCACCAACTCTGCTCTCCATGGAGGGTGAGCTGTGCAGGTAGTGGTGCTCTGACATGGCCTGTAGCTATCCACTGGGTGTGCTGGCCCTGGAGTTTTCTGGGTGGTACAGGCCAAGGTCATCCCCTGCCTGTGTTTTGCCCAAGGCACCCTGCCTGAGCTGTAAAACAATCTGAGATGGCTGCTACTTGTGCTGGGCTTAGAGATTCCCAGGTGAAGCCAAGATGTAAATCTAATCTGGCTGCCCCTAGAGCTCACTGAAGCCAGCTGTTGCTTCCTGATAGGATTTTGGAAGTTGTGAAGTGTGAGACCAGACATTCTTATGGAAAAGCAGTTTGGGTGGGTCTGTAAATTGGGCAGCAGAGCTTCTGGGGATCTCCAAGTGGTGATACAGTGTTAGACAGGTTGATGGAATCTCAGACATGGAACCAGCTGACCGACTCTATGAGAGGAGTGTTTAGAAAAGGGACAATGGCCTGTGCTTACCTTGATGCCAGACACTTTAGTTTCTGTGGTATACTACTGGTGCAGTTCAAGATACTCCCCTGGGCTGGAGCCCAGAGGGAGTGAGTCTGAAAAGGTGAGTCTGTGTGTAGGTTATCCTTCTTCTTTTTTTAAAGATTTTATTTATTCATTTTGAGAGACAGGTGAAAAGAAGGAGAATGTGAGGAAGAGGATTATCAATGTGTGGTTGTCTTTCAGGGACCTGTACCAGGAACCTGTACCAGGGACCTGGCCCACAACCCAGGCACGTGCTGGGAATCAAATTGGGAATTGAACTGACGACCTCTTGGTTTGCAGCCTGTTTTTCTTTTAAGATTTTATTTATGTATTTATTTATGTATTTATTTATGTATGTATGTATTTATTTATTTATTTTTAGGCAGAGGGGAAGGGAGGAAGAAGGAGAGGGAGAGAAACATCAACGTGATCACTTCTCACTTGTTCCCCAGTGGGTACCTAGTCTGTAACCCAGGCAAATGCCCTGACTGGGAATCAAACCAGTGACCCTTTGGTTCCCAGGCCAGTGCTCAATCCACTGAACCACACCAGCCAGGGCTGTGTAGGTTCTTTAAGAAGAACTGCTTGGGGCTCCAGAAGTTTCTTCCACCAAATCAACCCCTGCTTGTTTTTGTAGCCAGAAATTTGGGGGATTTATCTTCCTAGCACTGGAATCCTGGACAGGTGTCCTGGTGTGGGTCTGGGACTCCTTGTTCCTGAGATATCCCTCCTCAATTTTATCTACATGGGTTTTGGACCAGCCCATTCTACATCTGTCCCCCTCCAACTAGTCTGGATGGATGTAGTTTCTTTAATTCTATACTTGTCAAGCTTCCATTTTGATTTCTGATATTCCTGAGTCATGGTTGTTCTATATTTTAGCTCTAATTTTGATGTGGTTGAGCAAAGAGGTGAGCCATATCTGCCTACATATATCTTAACTGAGAGCCCCTGCTTTTAATATTAATGGTGTTTTTCAAAGAGCAAATAACTTTCATTTTGACTAAGTCTAATTGATGAAATTTTTTGTGTGGTTTAGAATTTTAGTGTCCTAACCAAGTTTTACCTACCACAAAGCCATGGGCATTTTTCACTATGTTTTCTTCTGGAAGTTATATAGCTTAGCTTTTATATTTAAGTCTTTGGACTACTTTGAGTTACTTTCTGTATGATATGATGTAGGGACAATGTCCATGTTTTCTACCTGGATAGTTTGCCATCTCAGCACCATTTGTTGAAGACTTTCTTTCCTGTTTGAACATCAATTTACCATATATGTATGAATCTATTTCTGTAGTTTTATAGTAAATCTTAAATAAGATAATATAATGCCTTCTTTTTCTTTTACAAGCACCCCTGGCTACATATACATATCCAATTTCTTTAGCACAAAAATATCAAAAGCAAAGTTGCTAACTATCTCAAAAGAAATAATGTTGAGTTATGATTCTTCAAAATTTCTTGTCAATATCAATAAGGTGGAATTAACACTTCTTGTTAAACAAGCTATAGATCAGAATGGGTTAGAAAAATGAATCATTATCTAAATTTTTATAACATCTACCTTATGAAGTGTATCCCTTCTCCAGGCAAGTTTCTGCTGACTAGAGCCAAGAGGCCTATTCTTCCCTTTGTTCCTCTTTAATCACACAACCCTAGAAGCTGAGGTTCTGTAATATTTAGAAAGGGAAGTTGGAGTTAAGGGATGTCAGAGAAGATCTCTCAACAAATTCTTATCTCCTGCAATACACTGACACATGGGTGTCCATGATTTTTTAAACCTATTTCTTTATTTTTTAAAAAAGTTACCTGTCCCCATGTTTCTTTCAGCATTACTTTTTAAATTTTTATTTTAATCATTGTTCAAGCACAATTTTCTGTCCTTTCCTTCCATTTCAGCCCACCCAGTCATCCCTCCCCACCTCCCTCCTATTTCCACCCACCCCCCTAATTTTTGTCCATGTGTCCTTTATATTTGTTCCTGTAAACCCTTCCCATTCTCCCCTGAAATTCCCTCCCCTCTTCTCTGGTCACTGTCAGCCTGTCCTCTATTTCAGTGTCATTGACTATATTTTGCTTGTTTCCTTGTTTTGTTTTTTAGGTTCCTGTTAAAGGTGAGATGATATGGTATTTGTCTTTCACCATCTGGCTTATTTCACTTAGCAAAATGCTTTCCAGCTCTACCCATGGTATCACAAAGGGTAGGAGCTCCTTCTTTCTTTCTGCTGCATAGAATTCCATTGTGTACATGTACCATAGTGTTTTGATCCATTCATTTACTGACGGGCATCTTGGTTTCTTCCAGCATCTAGCTATTGTAAATTGTGCTGCTATGAACATTGGGATGCATAGGTTCTTTTGGATTGGTGTTTTAGTATTCTTAGGATAGAGTACCAGCAGTGGAATCGCAGGGTCAAAAGGCAGATCCATTTTTAGTTTTCTGAGGAAGTTCCATACTGCTTTCCATAGTGGCTGTACCAGTCTGCAGTCCCACCAACAGTGCACTAGTGACCCCTTTTCTCCACAGCCTCTCCAACACTCATTGTTTGTTGCTTTGTTTATGATGGCCATTCTGACTGGTGTGAAGTGGTGTCTCATTGTGGTTTTAATTTGCATCTCTCTGATAGCTAGCGATATTGAATATTGTTTCATGTGTCTTTGGATCTTCTGTATATCCTCCTTGGAGAAGTGTCTGTTCAAGTCCTTTGCCCACTTTTTAATTGGATTCCTTGTCTTCTTAGAGTGCAGTCGTGTAAGTTCTTTATATATTTTGGAGATTAAACTCTTGTCTGAGGTATCATTGGCAAATATGTTTTCCCATACAGTTGGTTCTCTTTTAATTTTGATACTATTTTCTTTAGCCATGCAGAAGCTTTTAATTTTGATGAGGTCCCATTTGCTTATTCTTTCCTTTATGTCCCTTACTCTAGTGGACAAGTCAGTAAAAAAGTTTCTTCGTGAAATATCTGAGATTTTCCTACCTATGTTCTCCTCTAGGACTTTAATGGTGTCACGTTTTATATTTAAGTCTTTTCTCCACCTTGTATTTATTTTTGTGTATGGTGTAAGTTGGTGCTCAAGTTTCATTTTTTTTTTTTTTGCACGTGGCTGTCCAGTTTCCCCAACACCATTTGTTGAAGAGGCTATTTTTACTCCATTTTATGTTGCTGCCTCTTTTGTCAAATATTAATTGACTGTAGAGACTTGGGTTTATTTCTGGGCTCTCTATTGTGTTCCATTGGTCCATGTGACTGTTTTTATGCCAGTACTGGGCTATTTTGATTACAGTGGCCTTGTAATATAATTTAGTATCAGGTATTGTGATCCCTCCTACTTTACTCTTCTTTCTCAAAATTGCAGCAGCTATTCGGGGTCGTTGATGGTTCCATATAAATTTTTGAGTGTTTGTTCTATGTCTGTGAAATATGCCATTGGTACTTTAATAGGTATTGCATTAAATATGTAAATTGCTTTGGCAAGAATGGACATTTTGACGGTGTTAATTCTTCTGATCCATGAACACGGTATTTGTTTCCATTTGTTTGTGTCTTTCTTGATTTATTTCTTCAGTGTTATGTAGTTTTCTAAATACAAGTCTTTTACTTCTTTGGTTAGGTTTATTCATAGGTAATTTATTTTTCTTTTTGCTATATCAAATGGGATTTTTTTCCTTGATCTCTGCTTCTGCTGTTTCATTGTTGGTATACAAAAATGCCTTTGATTTCTGAATGTTGACTTTGTATCTCACTGTTTTGCCAAATTAATTTATTAGGTCAAGTAGTTTTTTGGTTGAGTCTATAGTATTTTCTATGTACACTATCATGTCATCTGCAAACAGTGACAGTTTTGTTTCCTCCTTTTTGATCTGGATGCCTTTTATTTCTTTTTCTTATCTGACTTCTGTGGCTAAAACTTCCAGTACTATATGAATAGAAGTGGTGAAAGTGGACAGCCTTGTCTTCTTCCTGATCTTAGTGAAAAAGATTTTAGTTTTTGCCCATTGAGTATGATGTTGGCTGTAGGTCTCTCATACATGGCCTTTATTATGTTGTGGAATGTTCCCTCTATTCCCACTTTGCTACGTGTTTTTATCATAAATGTGTGCTGTACCTTATCAAATGCTTTTTCTGAATCTATTGATATGATCATGAGATTTTTGTCTTTGTTTTTGTTTATGTGATGCATTACATTTATTGAATTGTGAGTATTGTTCCATCCTTGCATCCCTGGAAGGAATCCCACTTGGTCATGGTGTATGATCTTTTTAATGTATTGCTGGATGCGGTTTGCCAATATTTTGTTGAGGATTTTAGCATCTATGTTCATCAGCAATATTGGCCTGAAGTTGTCTTTCTTTGTTGTGTCTTTATCTGGTTTTGGGATTAGGATGATGCTGGCTTCATAAAAAGAGTTTGGGAGTCTTCCATCAGTTTGGATTTTTTGGAATAGTCTGTGAAGGATAGGGGTTAGCTCTTCCTTAAATGCTTTGTAGAATTCTCATGTGAAACCATCTGGTGCCAGGCTTTTGTGTGTTGGGAGTTTTTGGTTTACTGCTTCAATTTCATCTGCTGTTATTGGTCTGTTCAGGCTTTCTGCTACTTTTTCACTGAGTTTTGGAAGATTACCTTTTCTCTAGAAATTTGCCCATTTCACCTAGGTTTTCAAACTTCTTGGCATACAGTTCTTCATAGTAATTTCTTGCATTCCTTTATATTTCTGTGGTATCAGTTATAATCTTTCTCCTTTCATTTCTGATTGTGTTCATTTGGGTTTTCTCTCTTTTTTTCTTGATGAGCCTGCTTAAAGGCTTGTCAATTTTGTTTATCATTTCAAAGAACCAGCTCCTGGATTCCTTGATCCTTAGAATTGTGCTTTTAGTCTCTATGTCATTTAATTCTGCTCTGATCTTGGTTATTTCCTGCCTCCAACTTGCTCTGGGCTGTCTTTGTTGTTGTTCCTCGAGTTCTTATAGGTGTAGGTTTAAGTTGTTTGTTTGAAACGTTCCTATCTTTTTTATGTAGGCCTGTGTCACTATGATGTTCCCTCTCAGGACTGCCTTCGCTGTGCCCCGTAAGTTTTGGGTTATTGTGAGTTCATTTTCATTTGTTTCCAGAAACTTTTTGATTTCTTCCCTAATCTCATTCTTGACCCATTCATGGTTTAATAGCATGCTATTTAACCTCCATAATTTTGAGTATTTTGGGTTTTTCTCCTTGGAGTTGGTCTCTAGTTTCAGTCCCTTGTAGTCTGAGAAAATGCTTGGTGTGATTTCAATTTTCTTGAATTTGTTGAGGCTTGTTTTGTGTCCTTTCATGTGGTCAATCTTTGAAAATGTTCCATGTGCATTTGAAAAGAATGTGTATTTAGTTTCTTTGGGATGGAGGGCTCCATATATATTCTTTAAGTCCATTTTATCTGGGGCATTGTTCAATGCCACAATGTCTTTGTTGATATTTTGTTTGGAAGGTCTGTCCATTTTTCACAGTGGGGTATTAAAATCCCCTACTATAATTTTGTTGCTGTCAATATGTTTCTTGAAGTCCCCTAAGATCTTCTTTACATATTTGGGTGCTCCTATATTAGGTGCATATATATTTACAATGTTTATGTCTTCTTGGTGGATTCTTCCCTTGAGCATTATAAAGTGACCTCCTGGGTTTCTCTTTATGGCCCTTTTTTGGAAGTCTCTTTTGTCTGATATGAGTATTGCTACCCTGGCTTTTTTTCTCTGTCCATTTGCTTGGAAACATTGTTTCCAGCCCTTCACCTTCAGCCTGTGTATATCTGTTATCCTGAGGTGGGTCTCTTGTAGGCAGCATATGTGTGCATCATGCTTTCTTATCTATTCAACTATTCTGTCTTTTGACTGGAACATTTAATCCATTGACGTTTAGGGTTATTATTGGTAAGTACTTATTCTCTGCCATTTTCATACCTGTGTTCTCCTCTCTCTCTCTCTCTTCCTTCCTTTCCTTAAAGCAGTCCCTTTAGTATCTCTTGCAGAGCTGGTTTGGTGGAGGTGTATTCTTTTAGACTTCTTTTGTCTGGGAAGCTTCTTATTTGGCTTTCTATCTTGATTGAGAGCCTTGATGGGTTAAGTAGCCTTGGTTTCAGGCCTCTGGTTCTCATTACTTGGAATATTTCTTGCCATTCTCTTCTGGCTTGGAGTGTTTCAGTTGAAAAGTCTGCTGCTAGCCTTATTGGGACTCCCTTGTATGTTACTTCCTGTTTCTCCCTTGCTGCCTTTAAGATTCTCTTTGTGTTGAAATTTTGCCATTTTAATTATGATGTGTCTTGAGGTGGGCCTCTTTAGGTTCCTCTTGATTGGAACTCCGTGTGTTTCCTGGATTTGTGTGACTTTTTCTCTCAACAAATTAGGGTAGTTTTCCATCATTACTTTTTCAAATAGGTGTTCTATCCCTTGCTCTTCTTCTTCTCCTTCTGGTATCCATATTATACGGATATTATTACATTTCACATTATCTTGTATTTCTCCTAATTTCTTCTCATTCTTTGAGTCTCTTTTCCTTTTCTTGCTCTTTCTGGGTGATTTTTCTACTTTGTCCTCCAATTCACCAATCCAATCTTCTGCTTCATCGATCCTGCTTTTTATTCCTTCTACTGTGTTCTTCAGTTCAGAAATTGTATTCATTTCCTCTTGGCCCTTGTCAATAGGTTCTATTTTTTTTTTCATGTTGATATAGTTGGCGGTGTGTTTGTTGTACTTCCCCTGTAATTTCTGGTATCTCATTGTGAGCTCGTTGAGCTTCCCGATAATCATTTATTTGAACTTAGTATATGGTAGTTGACTTGCCTCTATTTCATTTAGGATTCTTTCTGAGGCTTCCTTCTTCCCCCTCATTTGGAGATTGTTTCTTTGTCTTTTCATTGTTCATGAGACTCTTCTCATTAGCCTCTGTTTCTTAAATTTATCTGTTCTGGTTCCCTGGGTTTATGGTGTGAACTTCTGTGGTAGAATACCTGTGAGATTCAGTGGTGCAATATCCTTTGGTTATCCTGGTGCTCCCAGCTTCCACCAACTCTTTTTTTGTGATCAGTTGGAGGGGTAAGTCAAAATATTTTAAGACAGCAAGAGAGTATTCTATGATATTTACAGTAGCAGCCAGTAGAGAAGAGATAGGAGATCCTTTGGCTATGTGTAGTGTTAACCATGATCTTCCACCCCACTAGCCACTTTTTAGAAAGGATGGAAAGAAGATAAGACTCTTACTGTGGAGGGAAGGTTTGTGAGTTGGATCTAGAAAGCAGTGAGGCTGTGAGAGGTCAGATTCTGAGATAAGGTGAGAGTAAAGAATAGTAAATAGGTGTAGTGTGTGAGAGAATAGAGTTAACCACTACAGTAATCGAGTTCAGGAAACAGAGAAGTGGGCTAAGATCTGGGAGGGGTGTTGTGTAGTATTTACAATTGTATGGAATAGTTATTATTTACAGTAATATTAGAGCAAGAATCATATGGCAGAGTCTACGAGATCTACATAACAAGAATAGGGAGTATAGAACCTTGAGTAGTGTACTAATGGAACACAAGTGAAGGACAGTAAATTAGCAATACAGTGTGAATGAGATAACAGGGGAAAGCTATTAAATGATACAATATAAGCAACCAGGCAAAGAAGACTATACAGAAAGAAGAGAAATACCAAAATACTATTAAAATAAAAAATGTAAGAATAATGAAAAAAGATAATACAAATATGCAATAACTTGCAGGTTCAAAAAAAGAAGGAAAAGAAGCAGAAGATGGAATGAAGAATAGATAAATTTGGAAAGGAAGAAGGGATAATACTAGAGTGAAAGAAAGAGAAGCATAAGAAATTGAGAGATATAAACATAAGAATTAAAAAATAAAAAGTTACTTAAAAAATAAAATAAAATCGAACAATCAAACAAAAAAAACCTCTTCTTGGTTTCTAATTGGCCAAACCATTTTGTCTGGTCTTGCTGGCTTCATCAGCTGAGGGGTGACTGGAATCGCGTTTTTCCCTTTCTGATCAGAACTCAGTCAGCCTCTTGCATACTATCCCCAGGGCTAGCTGCGTGTTCTCCCCAGAGCCAGTCCGTTGCCTCTCCACAGGGCCCTGGGTGTGGGTCTGGGCACTCCTAAGCACACTCTCCAGAGCTCACCACTGCAGGCTCCTGGGCTCCGGGATCCTGTGGAGCATCTGTACCTTATCCAGGTTCACAATGTGAGTTCTGGGGATCCCAAGGGGGCGCACACATCCCCCAAGTTCACAGCCTGGGCACTGGGGATCCTGTGGAGCACCCATGCCTTTTCTGTGTTCAGGGCTGTGGGGTCTGGATCTTCCACAAAACCCCACTCTCTCCAGGTTGGGGGCATGGTGCATGGCTAGGCCACCCTTGGTCGCACAGACTCTGGCACACACTCTTCCCAGAACTATGTGTGGGTGCTCACAGCCCCTGTGTGATTGTCTCTCAGTCCTCACTCCCCTCTCTGTGTCTTCAAGCAACAAGGGCTCGCCCGGTGCTGCTCAATCCTTGTTTAGCAGGGGAGGGAGCAGTTGACCCTGCTCTCTCCCATGTGCCCTGAGGCAGACCCGGGAGCCCCGGCCCTGGGGCTACAAGCTCCCTGGTCCCCACACTGATCCCTGGGCCCTTATTATCCTGAAGCAGTCTACTTACCATCTGGTTTTTCAATGTCGCTACAATTTTTTATCTATTTTCATAAATGCTGTGATATTGTTGACTTTTTGCTCTATTCCTCTGTAGATCAGTTAGTTTTTCTCCTGTGTGTAGAGAAAAGTGAAATCTACTCCCTCCTACCACACCACCATCTTCCTCCCATATTTCTTAAATAAAAACAAATTAAAGAACTCTGTGCTCCTTTTCAGAGAAGGTAAGTCACTTAATAACAAGCCTGTGCCTACCTACCATTCTCTGAAAAATTACCATTTCCCAGGGGCCTAAACCTTGTCCCAGTGGTCTGTAAGTCTTTCTCTACTCCCAGAAAACTGTATCTTCAAGTCTATAGCAAACTGTCCAAGCCCAGGCCTCTCAGACAACTCAAGAAATCAGATACAGCCCTAGCCAGGTGGCTCAGTTGGTTCAAGCATTATCCCATGCACCAAACCATTGCAGGTTCAATTTCTGGTCAGGGCACATACATAGGTTGCAGGTGCAATCCCCATTTGGGGCTAGTATGGGAGGCAACTCATAGATGTTCCTCTCTTACTCAATGTTTCTCTCTCTCCTTCTCTCTCCCTTCCTTGCTCTCTAAAATCAATAAACACATCCTCAGTGAGGGTTTGAAAAATCAGAGAAAGAAGATACAAGTTCTTAAAAAATGTCTCCATATAAGGTCTGATGTTGCCTGATTTTGTTTGTGTGATTACAAAAGATTTGAACCCACAAATTACAACACATGTACCTGCAACACTGCTAAATTAGAAAGGACACAAATTAACTTGGCTGTCCTGGAAACAAAACAAAGACGACTTTGGTACTCTTTCCTGATCTTTGTGATCATTCCTCCCCCTTCCAATGACTTTACAAGCCATAAAGAATATCATCCCAATCATAGAGCTTACTGGGATTGACAACTCAATGAAGTACCAGAAATTGAATGATCATACAAGCACTCCCAGATGGAGTATCAGAACACTGCCTCTATCCCAGAACAATCTCTTATACCCATTTTACTTATCATTAATCTCTCTACTTTTCCAAAGTTTACACTAGTCACTATTCAGACTACTAACATTACATGTTAAATTTTGCCACTGTTTAACTATCTGCATTTAGAATTGTATTGCTTGCATTCTTCTTATTTGGCTTCTTTCTCACAACTTAATATTGTGAGTTTAATGCTGTATTAACTGTGATATTTGTTTTCATTAAAACATTCCATTGTTTTAATATAGAACAATTTACAATATGTACCCACTTGGCTATGAATGGAAATAGGAGTTGTTTCCAGTTTGTGATCTTTATAAGTAGTGCTGCTGTGAACATTATATGACTTTTAAATGTTATGTTTTTAATATCTTAGACAGAATGTTTGCATTTCATGATATACATTCTTTCATTTCCATCATTTATATTTATCTAACCAAATTCCCTTCCTTCCCCAATTTTTTAGCTCTTCTTTTTTAAGTATTTTTTTATTGATTATGCTATTACAGTTTTCCCAATTTTCTTCCCTTTATCCCCCTCCACTCTGCCCACAATCTCTCCAGGATTTCCCACCTTAGTTCATGTCCATGGGTTGTACATATAAGTTCTTTGAGTCCTCTGTTTCCTATACCATTTTTCTCTCTCCCCATTTTTTATGCCTACTAATTATGCTTCTTCTTCCCTGTACCTTTCCTCTGCTATTCCTGCCTTCCCCCTCCCCACTGAAATCCCTCCATGTGATCTCCATTTCTCTGATTCTGATCCTTTTCTAGTTGTTTCCTCAGTTTTTGTTTTTGTTGTTTTTCTTTTTTTTTTAGGTTCATTTGTTGATAGTTGTGGGTTTGTTGTCATTTTACTGTTCATATTTTTTATATTCTTCTATTTCTTAGCTAAGTCCCTTTAACATTTCATATAATAATGACTTGGTGATGATGAAGTCCTTCAACTTGATCTTATCCAGGAAGCACTTTATCTGTACTTCCATTCTAAATGATAGTTTTGTTGGATAGAGTAATCTTGGATGCAGGTCGTTGCCTTTCATGACTTCAAATACTTCTTTCCAGCCCCTTCTTGCCTCTAAGGCTTCTTTTGAGAAATCAGCTTTGTGGACACTCCTTTGTAGGTAACTGTCTCCTTTTCTCTTGCTGCTTTTAAGATTCTCTCTTTATCTTTAATCTTGAGCAATGTAATTATGATGTGCCTTGGTGTGTTCCTCTTTGGGTCCAACTTCTTTGGGACTCTCTGGTCTTCCTGAACTTCCTGGAAGTCTATTTCCTTTGCCATATTGGGGAAGTTTACCTTCATTATTTGTTCAGATAAGTTTCCAATTTCTTGCTGTTGTTCTTTTCCTTCTGGCGCCACTATAATTTGGATATTGGAATATTTCAGGTTGTCCCAGAGGTTTGTAAGACCCTCTTCACTTTTTTGAATTCCTGTTTCTCCACTTTGTTCCAGTTGGTTGTTCCAGCTGCCTGTGGGGGAAGGGAACAGTACAGCTCACCTGCTCATCTCCAGCGTATTTTATAGTGGACTCTTGTGTGAGACTGGGAGTTTCTCCCACCATGTCAACCATCATAGTCCAGTCAACTCTGAGTCTCAGTTTCCCCTTAAGTCAGACCCACCCACATGGCCTGCCGCCTTACTGGTCTGGTTGTAGTGGCTGATTTTTTCTTTAATTCCTTGGTTGTTGGAGTTCCCTGCAGTTTGATTTTCTGGCACTTTTGGTAGTTTGTTGATTTTAGATTGGTTGTTATCCTCCTTTTGATTGTGAGAGGAAGTGAAGGGTTTCTACCTATGCCTCCATCTTGGCCAGAACTCCTAATTGATATGTCTTCATGCACATGTGCACACAGTTCTGCTGATATATATGTAGGAATGAAAATATTGGCTTATTTCTGTCATTTTATTTTATGTAATATCTATGATTTCTCATTTAGATTTCTATTTCTTACTGTTGTCATACTGATTGATATATCTTAATTTCATTATACTATTGTATTAGCTAAGATAACATGACATTTTATGTCAAAACTAATCTCCATTTTTATACAAAAACAATTTATCAATTATGCACCCATACACTGTCACCACACACACACACACACACACACACACACACACACACACACCTTTTGCATATACTACCACTTTCTAAATTGAACTAGTCAGAATTTTAATTACAGGTTGGCCTTATGCTTTCTACAATTATTTACACCACTGGTTTTACCAGTTTCTTTACTAATTTGGTTGACATATAATGTTTGATTTCAAAACATAGTCCAGCATATTTTCAGCATATTTCCAACGTATTTAAATAGTATTAAAAATAGCCCTGTCTGGTGTGGCTCAGTGGATTGAATGTTGACCTGCAAACCAAAGCATCTCTGGTTCAATTCCCAGTCAGGACACATGCCTGGGTTGCAGGCCAGGTCCCCAGTGGGGGTACGTGGGAAGCAACCACACATTGATGTTTCTCTCCTTCTCTTTCTCCCCCCTTTCCCCTCTCTCTAAAAATAAATAAATAAAATCTTTTTTAAGAAGCGTATCAAAAATAGTGCTGTATTATCATGTAGTATCCCATGCTGCTGTTGCCAACTCTGATATGTCTGCTTTTCATTTAATGAGTTTCAACTGGTGTGCTGCAATAAATTTTAAAACACATAATACCTATTTAGTCAGGGACACTGACCTCTTTTCTATTATTAGATTGTCAAATTTCAAAAAATGACAACAGCTGACCCAACAATAACCATCCAGTGTGAACAAATCAAAATGAAACCTTTTTTTGGTAAGGTTAACTAAAAATATAATATATTTTTTAATACATTTTAGAATTTTAGTAATTAGTTTATGTGAGCTATGACGTGAAAAGAGTTGAAAACTGCTATTTTAACTTATCTGTAAATAACCTGATTTGGTCCTTTCGTTATTATTATTATTACCTGTTTTTCTTTTACTTAAAGTATAATTGGCATGTTTATTCCTTTGTTCATGTTTAAACTCCTTACTGTTTATTTTAAGAGAATGAGAATCTCGCCAGGATGTATCTAAATAGAGTTATCCTTATCATCATCATTATTATGGTAAATTCTGATCAATGTTTGATGTATATCTCATTATAAAGAATCAGGCCATCATAGCTCTGAGAAATGTTCCACAATTTCTTTGATAATTTTTTTTGCCAATATTCTTTCTGATCTCTCCTTATGGAAACTGTGTTGGAGTCAGTCCGATTTTAACAATGATTCTGCGTCTAGCCTACATGTTTCTTTAAAGAGCTTTATAGATCTTTACAGCCTTTTTAATTTCTTTACACATTAAAGCTACAATCTGATAAATCCTCAGTTGAACATTCTAGCATAGTAGTTGAAACTTCAGGGGTATTCATTCAAATATTCAGCCAGAAATAAAACCTCAGTTGGAAATTAGGAAGTAAGAAGTCTCAAATGAGTTATTTTCATATAAGTTTCAGGTGTACAAGTTTATAATACAACATCTGTATACTCCATTGTGCGCTCAGTACCCAAAGCCTTGTCTCCTTCTGTTACCATATATATTTGACCCCCTTTACCTTTTTCATCCTCCACCCACCCCCGCTCCCCTTCTGGTAGCCACCATCGTGTTGCTTCTATGAGTTAGGGGTTTTTGTTTGTGTGTTTGTTTTGTTTGTTCATTTGTTGCTTTTATATCCCACATATAAGTGAAATGATATAGTTCTTGAATTTTTCCTTCTGAGTTATTTTACTTTGTTAAACATTGCACTTTCAAGATCCATCCATATCATTGTAAAGAGCAATATTTCATCTTTTTAAAGCTGAGTAGTGTTCCATTTTATATATGTACCACATATCTTTATTCAGTCATTCATCAAACAATAGTTATATTATTTCCATGTATTGGCTATTGTGAATAATGATGCATCAACATAGGAACACATATAGCTTTACAGTAAGTGTTTTCAAAGTTTTCAAGTAGATACTCAGAAGAGGGATTTCTAAATCATACAGTAGCTTTTCCATAGTGACTGACAGATTTACATTTCTACCAGCAGTATGCAAAAGTTCCTTTTTCTGCATATTCTCTCCAACATTTGTTATTTCTTGTCTCTTTAATAATAGTCAGTCTGACAGGTGTGAGGTGTTGTCTCATTGTGGTTTTGATTTGCATTTCCCTTATTACTGATGTGGTTGAGCATATGTCATATATCTTTTGGCCATCTATATGTCCTGCTTGGAAATGGGTCTCTTCAGGTCCCCTGCCATTTTTTAAATCAGATTGTTTGCTTCTATATTTTTGGTTGCATATGATCTTTATATGTTTTAGATATTAGCCCCTTCACAGAGGTATCATTTGTGATATTTTCTCCTATTTGTTGGTTGCCATTTTGTTTTTATGATGGTTTCTTTTTCTGTGCAGAAACTTTAGTTTGATATATTCTCATTCATATATTTTTTTTCTTTTACTTCCCTTATCTTTGTGGCCAAGTTCACAAAATTCCCTCTGAGATCAAGTGTATAATTTTAATGCATATGCTTTCTTCTATCTACTTTATTGTTTCAGGTTTTATATTCACATTTTTTACCCATTTTGAGTTATTGTGTATGGTATCATATAACAGTCTAGTTTCATTCTTTTGCATGTGACTTTCCACTTTTCCCAATGTCATTTAGAAAGAGACTTTCATTTCTCCATTGTATGTTTTTGGCTTCTTTGTCAACAATTGATTGCCCAAATCAATTAATATAATATATCACATGGCCAAAATAAAAGATAAAATCATATGATCACATCAATGGATGCAGAAGAGCACTTGACAAAATACAACATCCATTTATGATTTTGTTTTTCTATTTTTATTGTATTTTTTCCATTACCATTTAACCCCCTTTTGTCCCTCTCCCCACAACAATCTCTACACTGTATTCCATGCCCATGAATCCTTTTTTTTTCTTGATCCCTCTAACCCCTAACACCCTCCCACTATAGCTATCATCCTGCTGTCTATCTATGAGTCTGTCTGTATTTTGCATGTTAATCAGATTGTTCATTAGATTCTACATATGATTGAAATCATCATATGCTACTTGTCTTTCTCTTGACTGGCTCATTTCACTTAGCATAATGTTTTCCAGGTACATTTATGCCATCACAAAGGGTAAAATGTTCTTTTTTAGGGCTGAGTAATATTTCATTGTGTAAATGTCCCATAGTTGTTTTTTCATTTCACAAAATATAACATCCACTTATGATCAAAACACTAATTAAAGTGGTATAGAAGGAAAGTACCTTAACAAAATAAAGGCCACATGTGACAAGCTCTCAGCTAATACAATACTCAAAGGTAAAAAATTGAGAGCATTTCCTCTAAGATCAGTAGCAACATGTGCATGCCCATTCTACCACAATTATTCAACATAGCAGTACAAGTCCTGACCAAAGCAATAAAGCAAGAAAAAAAAATGAAAGGCATCAAAATTATGAATGAAAAAGTAAACTTGTCACCATTGTAGATTACATGATTCTATATATAGAAAACCTCTAACACTGTACCAGAAGACTATCAGAAACAATAAACAAATATAGCATTGTTGTGACAGGCAAATTTAATTTTTACACTCTTACATTTTCTCCACTAAATATGTCTCTTTAGAATAGTGTTTTTTCAAAATGTAATTCACTACTTGACAGCCTTACAAAATAAGATTTTGGTTGTTTTAACAAATGATAGTTCCTGAGAAATAAGCTAGACATCCCAGGTCAGAATCTCTGTGAGTGGGGCTAGAAATCCACATTTGTATGTTGTTCTCCACTAGTAATCACACAAAATAAATATTGAGAACAATCTCTTTGAAATACTAACTCACACTTTTAAATCTAAATTGCTTAAAATAAAATCTAGCTAATCAGGCAGAGGAATGAGGACATTATAATACTTAACACGTCCATTTATTTGCAGCAATTTTGCCTTCTTTGAATAGATCACTGCCTGCTGTGAATCTATCTCCATAATTTGGCACTCAAATAGGCCAAAACTGTATTATAAGCTAAAAGGAAAAACCATTGTGTAAATGTTGTCAACATTCTAAAGTATGGACAAATAATCTACCACCACCACACAAGTCATTCTCTATGGGTAACAGTAAAGTTTGGGAGTAAGGGACATTTATTTCTTCTCTACTTCCTTTTTGCTCCATCCTGTGTCTCTACTTCTTTTTTACACAGCCCCAGGATCTGCTCTGAGGTACACATAACTACAAAGAATAGCTTATTGCCTTTGAAAATGATCAGAACAAGTGCCTGATACCCAGATCTCAGATAAACACACTGTTATATGTATTTTCTTAGGGAATAAGTCAAAAATAGAGAAAACATAGTCCTGAACAAGGATAAAGTTATGTAACTGTTATTAGATTCTTGCTGGAACTGACAAAGTTGGGTTTTTATTTTGATTGCAAAGGATTTATTCCCAGACACCCTAGCTGAGGGTGAGAAGGAGAGATCATTGTTTATTCCTTAACTGCCAAGGTAGCTTCCCCCAGAAGAAAATATTAGTGTGTTTTTAAAATACCTATAGCTAGTAAAGGCTTTTGCATTATTCTTCAGCAGAGATTATCTTAGTAGACTCCATAACTACCATGGGCTAAGTTTAGCCAGGACTAAATATATGGATTAATTTCCACATTACAATTTCTCTAGTCAGCATAAAATCTATCATATTTTGCTGTTATAGTGAGTATATTTTTGCCCAAATTTTTAAGGGGAAAAATAAGGATGCATATTATACCTGGGTAGTACTAATTCCATATCTATATAAATGTTTTTAACTTTTTATTTATGCTTATGAATTAAAAGAGTAAGTCTACAAAACAACGATATCCATATGCCAAATAATGCCCTGGAATATGATTATCAGTTTTGTTTCTAAATATAAATAAATAAAAAATTGAATTAAAAATGAAAACAACAGGTTTTTTCCCTGAAAATTTGGGCCAAAAATGTATAATGTTATTATACACAGCAAAATACAGTAATTATTTTTTTATTTTAATTGTTGTTCAAGTACAGTTTTCTGCCTTTTATTCCCAGCCCAGCCCACCCCCCAGTCCTCCCCCCTCCCATTTCCACCTGCCCCCTTGTTTTTGTCCATGTGTCCTTTATACTTGTTCCTGCATCAATACAATAATTATGCATCTATTTTTATGATCATGAGGTTTCTTATTTCATTCTATTAAAGTGATGCATTATAAGTTTTTCAAAGTTCAGTTTTCATTTACAGGTGACATAGATTATACTAGTTTCAGGTATAATGACATACTGATACTTATGTATTTTACAAAGTGCCCAAAGTGCATTACTGCCTATGTTTTCATTTTGGGGTTTTATGTGTTCAGGTCTTGTATTCACATGTTTAATCCTTTTTAAATTGATTTTCATATATGGTCTAAGAAATTGGGCTAATTTCCTTTTTTTTCATGTATATGTCCAGTTTTCCCAGCACCATTTATTGATGACACTGTTTTTATACTATATTCTTTCTTAATTTGTCATAAACTAGTTGAAAACGAGGGTGGGTTTATTCTTGGTTCTCTACTCTGTTCTACTGAACTATGTGTGTTTTTATGCCAGTGCCATGCTATTTTAATTACTATAGCCTAATAGTATAGTTTGATCAGATAGCACAAGACCTCAAACTGTATTCTTCTTTCTCAATAGTTCAGTGGCTATTCAGGGTCATTTGTGTTCCCATATAAATTTCAGGATTATTTGTTCTAGTTCTCTGAAGTTTGACACTGGTATTTTGATACAGATTGCATTAAATCTGAAGATTGCTTTGGGTAGTATAGACATTTGCATGATGTTAATCCTGTCTATTCATGAACATGGTATATGTTACCACTTAATTGTATCTTCTTTAATTTCTTTCTTTAGTGTCTTACACTTTTCTGAGTACAAATCTTTTACTTCCTTGGCTAAATTTATTCCTACATATTTTATTCTTTTTGATGCAATAGTAAATGGGATTATTTTTAAAATTTTTATAGTAACTTGTTGGCATATAAAATGCAACCAAACAATTTCTGAGAATTAATTGTGTATTATGCTAACTTACTGAGTTCATTGATTAGTTCTAATAGATTTTGGTGTAGTCTTTAGGGTTCTTTATATACAGGATGGATAAAAGTAGGTTTACAGTTCTTCATATGGAAAGACATGCAGGTTGTGATTATTACAATAGCTTTATTAACTCAAAGGAATGCCACAATGTGTTTTGTTTACTCACAACTGCAAACCTACTTATGCCCACCCCTGCACAGTATCATGTCACCTGCAAATAATGACAGTTTTACCTCTCCTTTACAACTCAAATGTACTCATTTGTTTTCTTTTGTCAGATTATTATGGCTAGGATTTCCAATATTATGTTGAATAAAAGTAGTGAAAGTAAACATCCTTGTCTTGTTTGTGATCTTAAAGAAAAAATTTTAGCTTTTCTCTGTTAAGTATGATGTTAGTTGTGGGTTTGTTATATATGGCCTTTATTATGTTGGGGTATGTTCCCTCTGGCACCACTTTGCTGAGAGTTTTAACTATGAGTGGATGTTGAATTTTGTCAAATGCCTTCTTAAAACCTATTTATGTGATCATATAATTTTATTTTTCATTTTCTTTATGGGGTGTATCATGTTAATTGATTTTAAAGTATTAAACCAACCCTGAATCCCAGGAATGAATCCCACTTAATCATGTTGTATGAGCCTTTATTGTAGTAATGAATTCAATTCGCTAATGTGTTATTGAGGATTTTTGCATCTCTGTTCTTTGGGAATATTGTCCTATAATTTAGTCTTTTTTTTGTAATGTCTGTCTGATTTTTGGTATCCAAGTAATGCTGGCCTTGTAAAATGAGTTTGGGAGCCTACCCTATTTTAGGAGTACTTGCAGAAGACTAGGTACTATTTGCTTTGAATGTTTGGTAAAATTCACTTATGAAGCCATGTAGTATAGTAATTTTGTATTTTTGGAGTTATTTGATTACTGATTTTATTTCCTTAGCACTGATCAATTTGTTAAAATTTTGTGTTGTTTCTGGACTCAGTTGTGGAAGATTGTATATTTCTCAGAATCTATCCATTTATTTCAGGTTGTGCTATTCGTTGGCATGTAATTGCAGTATTTTCTTATGATGCTTCATATTTCTGTGGTATCAATTGTCATATCTTCACTTTCACTGCTGACTTTATTTGCCCTCTCCCCTTCACTTTCTTTAATAATTCTGGCTAAAGTTTTACTTTTTCATCATTTTTTATTGTTATTCTATTCAAGTTGTCTTAATTTTTTCCTTTTGCCTTCCTCCACCCATCCCACCGCCAAATCCCACACTCAATTACCACACTTTTGTCCATGTCAGTGGGTCATTCATATATATTCTTTGGCTAGTACCTTCCCCTTCTTTCTACCATTCCCTCCTCCCCCACCCCTTCTGGTCACTTTCATTCTACTCCATGTTTCCATGGCTGTGGTTCTATTTTGTTCATTAGTTTATTTTGTTCATTAGATTCTACTTATAGGTGAGATCATATGGTATTTGTCTTTCACTGACTGGCTTATTTCACTTACCATAATATATTCCACTTCCATCCATACTGTCACAGAAGGTAGGAGTTCCTTCTTTCTTTCTGCTACATAGTATTCCATTGTGTAGATGTACCATGGTTTTTTCATCTGCTCAATTCTTATGGGCACTTAGGTTGTTTCCAGCACTTGGATATCATAAATAGCACCACTATGAAGATAGAGGTGCAAAAGTTCTTTTGAATTGGTGACTCAGGATTCTTGGACTATAGTCCCAGCAGTGGAATGATCTACTTCCGTATCTTACCAGAGAACCAGTTCTTGATTTCATAGATTTTTTTCTAATTTTTAAACTATTTTATGTATTTCTTGTCTGATCTTTCTTATTTTCTTCTTCTACTCATTCTGTGCTTTGTTCTTGTTTTCCTAGTTTTTTAAGGTTTAAGGTAGACTGTTTCTTTATGAATATTTTATTGTTATTCTATTACAGTTATCCCAGTTTTCCCCCTTTGCTTTTCTCTGCCCAGCCCAGCCACCACTACCACAGTCAATCCCTGCCCAGTTGTCCCTGTCCATGAGTTATTTTTTCTTTTTTTAATATATTTTATTGATTATGCCATTACAATTGTCCCACTCCCCCTCCCTTTATTCCCCTCAGTCCTGCACACCTCTTCCCACCTGCATTACCCCCCTTAGTGCATGTTCGTGGGTCATACATATAAGTTCTTTGGCTTCTACATTTCCTATACTGTTCTTAACCTCCCTCTGTCTATTTCATACCTATCATTTATGCTACTTATCTTTTGTATCTTTTGCCTCTCTCCCTCCTCCCACTCCCCTGATGATTATCCTCCATGTGATCTCCATTTCTGAGATTCTGTTCCTGTTCTAGTTGTTTGCTTCGTTTGTGTTTGTTTTGTTTTTAGGTTTGGTTGTTAATAGCTGTGAGTTTGTTGTCATTTTACTGTTCATATTTTTGGTCTTCTTCTTTCCTGTAGATAAGTCCCTTTAACATTTCATATAATAAGAGCTTGGTGATGATGAACTCCTTTAACTTGACCTTACCTGGGAAGCACTTTATCTGCTCTTCTATTCTAAATGATGGCTTTGCTGGATAGAGTAATCTTGGATGTAGGTCCTTGCCTTTCATGACTTCAAATACTTCTTTTCAGCCCCTTCTTGCCAAAGAAGGCTTCAAAGAACTGTGTGAAAATCTGACAACCAAGTGTTGATGGGAAAGACCTGGTTCTTCTTGCTGACACATGTAAAGAATTACATATCAGCAAACCTAGTAGTATGTAATCAGTTTATTAGTGGTCTACTTCCAAGGAAGAGAACAGGACTTGGTAGAGTACGGGGGTGAAAGGCAAAGTTTCAGGGCAAAGCAGGGTGAGAAAAGCAAGAGAGGCTGAAGACCAGGGTGGCAATTCCCTGGGCAGCCTGAGGCCGGGTGGCGAGAGGCCCTGTGGCCCGAGAGCCAAGAGCCCCCTAGCCCCTGAAAGAGAGAGAGAGACAGAGCAACCTGAGCTCCTGAGAGGGAGAGAGCAAGCCCTTTGTTCTCAGGACTTATATAGTTGGTGGGATAGGAGGGAAAAAAGTTACATATTGATTAATGGGTAAATGTTGTGCCAGCTTTTCTGGGGAAATGTGACTACCCAAATTTAGGGATGAATGGGGGTCTGTCCACCCAAATTCTTATCTTGCTTCAGACTCCATTTGGTCATCCTGTTGTAAAATAAATACATGACAGGAGGCAGTTAATTAAAATTTGGGGCACTTTCCAAAGTTATTTATGGGCTGTTTCTTTGGGCACCGGGGGTCCTCTCCTACATTCAGGCACAGTTTCAATGCCTTCTTTCTTGTTAATATAGTGTCTCTTCTGATATTGAAACACCTGGCAATATTACCAGACCAGGCTCAGGACTGCTGAATTAGCATGTGAGACTTGTCTCCTTCCTCCTCCCTGCCTCGGTTTACTATGTAATCTACCTAGTTTGTAAAAGGTGTTCCCTGGCAAGCTAAATGCTGGCCAGTGACAGCATTGCAACCTCAAAGTTCTTCCTGTGCTGTCTTCTGCTTCACATGGAGTTGAAGAAGAAATATTCATCCAGATCAGTAGGAGGGGCAGAGACATTTTGAGAAATCAGCTGGTAGTCTAATGGAAACACCTTTGTAGGTAACTGTCTCCTTTTCTCTTGCTGCTTTTAAGATTCTCTCTTTATCTTTAATTTTGGCTAATGTAATTATGATGTACCTTGGTGTATTCCTCCTTGGGTGCAGCTTCTTTGGCCCTCTGAGCTTCCTGGACTTCCTGAAAGCCTATTCCCTTTGCCAGATTGGGGAAGTTCTTCTTCATTGTTTTTTCAAATAAGTTTTCTATTTCTTGCTCTTCCTCTTCTCTTTCTGGCACCCTCATGATTCAGATGTTGAAACGTTTAAAGATGTCCTTGAGGTTCCTACGTGTCTCCTCATTTTTTTGAATTTGTGTTCCTTCATTCTGTTCTGATGGAATGTTTATTCCTTCTGTTCGAAACCATTAATTTGAGTCCTGGTTTCTTTCCCATCACTGTTGGTTCCCTGCAGATTTTTCTTTATTTCACATAATGCAACCGTCATTGCTGCCTGGGTCTTTTTTATGCTGTTGAAGTATCCAGTGAGTTCCTAGAGCATCCTGATAACCAGTGTTTTGAACTGTGCATCTGATAGGTTGGCTACCTCTTCATCACTTAGTTGTTTTGTTTTTCTGGAGCTTTGATCTGTTCTTTCATTTTGGGAATTTTTTTTGTCTTGGCACACCTGTTATGTAGTGAGGAGTGGAGCCTTAGGTGTTCACTAGGGTGGGGCAACCCATGTGGCTGCGTTGTGACACTGTATATGGGGGAGGGCTCTGAAAGGGAACGGTGCCACTTACTCTGCTCTCTGCTGGTTTTCACTTCCCTGGTCAAATCGGGCCCTTCTGGTGCTGTTTTTTGGGTGGGTGTGTCTGTGTACATTCTAGAACCCTGTGGGTCTCTCCAATGAACTCTCCTGTGCGGCTGGGAGTATCTTCCTACTGCTACCTTAACCCCCATAGGTGTTTTCAGTCAGAGGCTTCAAAGCTCTATTTCCCCACACTGAAACCCTGGGTTGTGTGGTCTATCACACTCCCTAGTTGTTCCTCCCAGTTGATCTGCATGCAAATGTGGGACTGCCCAGTTTGCCAGCCACTACCTTGCCATCAGTCCTCTGCACCCATTTGCCCATCTCCGCCCCTCCTACTGGTCTGAATAAATGTTTCTTCATTAACCTTTTGGTTGTTGGACTTCCATACAGTTCGATTTTCTGTAAGTTCTGGTTCTTTTTTGTTTTTAAGTTTGTTGTTGTCCTTTTTTCAGTTGTAAAGGGAGGCACAGAGTGTCTACCTACACCTCCATCTTGGCTGGAACTCCCCATGGCTTATTCATATATTGTTTATTTGAGACTTTTCTTGTTCTTGAGATAGGCTTTTATAGCTAAGAACTCCCCTCTAACAGCTACTTTGACTGTGTTCCAGATTTTGGGTGGTTGTATTTTTTGCTTCATTTGTCTCAAGGTGTCTTTTGATTTCTTCCTGGATCTCATTGCTAATCCATTCATTGTTTAGTACTATGTTATTTAGTGTCCATGTGTTAGTGCATTTTTGGTTTTCTTCTTGTAATTGGTGCTAGTATTATACCATTGTGGTCAGAGAAGATGCTTGATGCCATTTCAGCCTTTTAAAATGTACTGAGACTTGTCCTGATTGGTATGGCTCAGTTGATGGGGCATCATCCCACAAAGTGAAAAGTCATCACTTTCATTCCCAGTCTACTTATATGCCTGAGTTTTGGGCTGATCCCCAATTGTGACACATACAAGAGATGATCTGATGGAGGTTTTTCTCACACATCTGTGTTTCTCTCTCTCTCTCTCATTTTCCTTCCCACAAAAATATTTAAAAAAAAAACAAAAATAAATACATTTATTGAGACTTGTTTCATGGCCTACCATGAGGTCTGTCCTAGAAAATGCTCCATGTGAACTTACAGAGAATGTATATTCTTCTACTTTGGGGTGAAATGTCCTAAAAATATCAATTATGTCCATCTAGTCTAATGTGACATTTAAAGGCACTGTTTCCTTGTTGATTTTCTGTCTGGATGATCTCTTTTTTGTTGTCAGAGGAATGTCCTACTATTGTCTTACTGTCAATCTCTCCCTTTATGTCCATCAATATATTTGCTTCATATATTTAGCTGCTCCTACATTAGGTATATAGGTGTTTACAAGAGTTATGTACTGTGGTTGGATTGATCACTCTATCATTATAAAATGTCCTTCTTTGTCTCTTGTTACTACATTTAAGTCTATTTTGTCTCATGTAAATATTGGTATCCAAGCTGTTTTTTCATTTCCACTTGCATGAAATAACTTTTTCCATACTTTTACTTTCCATCTGTGTGTCTCTTGAATTGAAATGTGTCTCATGTAGGCAGCATATGTACAGGTCTTGTATTTTTATTCATACAGCCACTCTATGTGTTCTGATTGGAGCATTTAGTCCATTTGCATTTAAAATAATTATTTATAGGTATATAGTTATTATCATTTTATTAATAGTTTTCTGATTGTTTCCGTAATTTTTCTGTGTTTATTTCCTTATTCTCTTGCTCTCTTCTTTTGCATATCATGATGCCATATGTTACATTTAGATCAGTTTTTTATCTCATTTAATTCTTATAGATTTTTTTGGTTTGTGGTTGCCATGTGCTTCATGTATATGTTCATAGCAGTCTATTTTAAGTTGATGGATACTTAAGTTCAAACATTTCTAAAATCCTACAATTTTAACTCATGCCCTCCACTTTTAAGTTTTTGTCATTATTTTTCATTTTTTCTGTATGTATACTTTTGTTGTAATTACACATGATCTTCTTATGTTTGTCTTTAAATCTTTGACTAGTTTTATAGTTGGTTTAGCCAGTGCTTTTACTGTTTGACCTTGAGCATTTTCTTTCCATGTTTTCTTATAATTTTTATCTTTGCTTCCCAACGAAGTCCCTTTAACATTTCTTGTAAGACTGGTTTGGTGGTGATAAATTCTTTTAGTGTTTTCGTGTTTAGGAAACTATTTCTCTTTCCATTTTTTCCTTATTATTGGGCATAATATTTTATTACATTGTTTTTAATTTTTAATGTCATTGAAGTCCAGTTGTCTCCATTATCCCCCAACCACTTCCCCACCCTACCCATCCTGACCTCCTCACCTCAATCCACCACCCCTTGGTTTTGTCATGTGTCTTTTATACATGTTCCTTAACAATCCTTCCTGCTTTACCCCTGTTTTCCCCTCCCTACTCCCCTCTGGTTACTGTCAGTTTGTTCTTTATTTCAACATCTCTGGTTATATTTTGTTTGCTTATTTGTTTTGTTGATTAGGTTCTGCTTATAGGTGACATCATATGGCATTTGTCTTTCACACCCTGACTTATTTCACTTAGCATCACGCTCTCCAGTTCCATCCATGTCTTTGTAAAGGGTATGAGCTCCTTCTTCCCTTCTGCTGCATAGTATTCCACTGTATAAATGTACCATTGGTTTTTGATCCACTCATTTGTTGATGGGCACTTCAGTTGCTTCCAACACTTGGCTATTGTAAATTGTGCTGCTATGAACATTGGGGTGAATAGGTTCTTTTGAATTGGTGTTTCAGGATTCTTAGGGTGTAATCCCAGCAGTGGAATTGCCATGTTAAAAGGTAGTTCTATTTTTAGTTTTCTGAGGTAATTCCATACTGTTTTCCACAGTGGCTGAACCAGTCTGCATTTCCACCCACAGTGGAAGTGGAAGGTACTCTTTTCTCCTCAACCTGGTCAGCACTTGTTGTTTGTTGATTTGTTTATAATGGCCATTCTGACTTGTGTGAAGTAGTATCTCATTGTGGTTTTAATTTGTGTCTTTTTGATGGCTAGTGATGCTGAGCATCCTTTCATATGTCT
This sequence comes from Phyllostomus hastatus, assembly GCF_019186645.2. Taxonomy (NCBI): domain Eukaryota; kingdom Metazoa; phylum Chordata; class Mammalia; order Chiroptera; family Phyllostomidae; genus Phyllostomus; species Phyllostomus hastatus. The sequence goes on along the minus strand of NW_025333539.1, from coordinate 9,062 downwards.
CTGGGTCCTCTGTATGTCCTCCTTGGAGAAGTGTCAGTTTGGGTCCTTTGACCATTTTTTAATTGACTTCTTTGTCATCCTGCAGTAGAGTCATGTGCTTTCTTTTAAAAGATTTTATTTATTTATTTTTAGAGAGGGAAGGGAGGGAGAAAGAGAGAACGTGCTTTCTTTATATATTTTGGAGATGAAACCCTTGTTTGAGGTGTCATTTGCAAACATATTTTCCCATATGGTTGGATCTCTTTTCATTTTTCTGATGTGTTGTTTAGTGGTGCAGAAGCTTTTTATTTTCATGAAGTCCCATTTGTTTATTTTTTTTCCTTTATGTCCTTTGCTCTAGGGGGCATATCAGTGAAAATATCGCCACATGGAATATCTGAGATTTTTCTCCCTATGTTCTCCTCTAGGACTTTTATGATGTCATGACTTAAATTTAAGTCTTTTATCCATCTTGAGTTTACTTTTGTGTATGGTGTAAGTTGGTGGTCGAGTTTCATTTTTTTGCATGTAGCTGTCCAGATTTCCCAACACCAATTGTTGAACAGGCTGTTTTTACTCCATTTTATGCTTCTTCCCCTCTTATTAAATATTAATTATCCATAGAGATTTGAGGTTATTTCTGTGCTCTTTATTCTCTTCCATCGATCTATGTCTCTGTTGTTTTGTCAGTACCAGACGGTTGTATTACTGTGGCCTTGTAATATAGTTTGAGGTCAGATATTGTGATCCCTCCTACTTTGTTCTTTATGAAAATTACTGCAGCTATTTAGGGTCATGTATAGCTCCATATTAACTTTAAAATATTCCAAGCATATGGATAGGAAAAAAAGCTGGGATAGCAATACTTATATCAGACAAAATAGACTTCAAAACAAAGGCCATAAGAAGAGACACAAAAGGATATTTTATATAACTCAAGGGAAGACTCAATCAAGAAGACATAAACATTATAAATATATATGCCCCCAACACAGAAGCACTCAAATATATAAGGAAAATTTTGGAGGACTTCAAGAAGGATATAGACAGCAACATATTTATACTAGAGGATTTAAACATCCCATTGTCAAAAGTGAGTAGATTTTCCAAACAAAATATGAACAATGACATTGTGGCATTGAACAATACCCTTGATGAAATGGACTTTACTAATATATATAGAGCCCTTCATCCAAAAGAAGCTAAATACACACTGTTTTTAAATGTACACAGAACATTTTCAAAGATTGACCACATGTAAGGACACAAAACAAGCCTCAACAAATTCAAGAAAATTGAAATAATATCAAGCATTTTCTCAGATCACGAAGGACTGAAACTAGAAACCAACACCAAGGGAAAAAACCCAAAACACTCCAAATCATGGAGATTGAATAGCATACTATTGAACAATGAATGGGTCAAGAATGAAATTAGGGAAGAAATCAAAAAGTTTCTGGAAACAAATGAAAATGAACTCACAACAACCCAAAACTTATAGGACACAGCAAAGGCAGTCCTGAGAGGAAAGTTCACACTGATACAGGCCTACCTAAAAGAGAGAGAAACAGCCCTGGCTGGTGTAGCTCAGTGGATTGAGCACGGGCTGGGAACCAGTGTCCCAGGTTCGATTCCCAGCCAGGGTACATGCATGGGTTGCAGGCCATAACCCTCAGCAACCGCACATTGATGTTTCTCTCTCTCTCTCTATCTCCCTTCCTTCCCTCTCTAAAAATAAATAAATAAAATCTTTAAAAAATTAAAAAAGAGAGAGAGAAACATTTCAAACAAGGAACCTAACCCTACACCTACAAAAACTTGAGGAACAACAACAAAGACAGCCCAGAGCAAGTATAAGGAAGGAAATAACCAAGATCAGAGCAGAATTAAATGACATAGAGACTAAAAACACAATTCTAAGGATCAATGAATCCAAGAGCTGATTCTTTGAAAAGATAAACAAAATTGGAAAGACTTTAAGCAGGCTCATTGAGAAAAAAAGAGAGGGACCCAAATAAACATAGTGAGAAATGAAAGAGGAGAGATTACAACTGACACCACAGAAATACAAAGGATTGTAAGAAATTACTATGAAGAACTATATGCCAAGAAATTTGAAAACCTAGGTAAAATGGACAATTTTCTAGAAAAATGTAATCTTCCAAAACTCAGTGAGGAAAAAGCAGAAAGCTTGAAGAGACCAATAATAGTAGATGAAATTGAAGCGCTAATCAAAAAACTCCCAATACACAGAAGGCTAGGTCCACATGCTTTCGCAGGAGAATTCTACAAAGCATTTAAGGAAGAGCTAACCGCCATCCTTCACAGACTATTTAAAAAAATACAAAATGATGGAAGACTCCCAAACTCTTTTATGAAGCCAACATCACCCTAATCCTCAAACCAGATAAAGACACAACAAAGAAAGAAAACTTCAGGCCAATATTGCTGATGAACATAGATGCTAAAATCCTCAACAAAATACTGGCAAACCTCATCCAACAATACATTAAAAAGATCATACACCATGACCAAGTGGGATTAAATCAAGGGATGCAAGGATGGTACAATATTCACAAATCAGTAAATGTAATACATCACATAAACAAAAGCAAAGACAAAAACCACATGATCATATCAATAGATGCAGAAAAAGCATTTGATAAGCTACAGTACCCATTTATGATAAAAACACTTGGCAAAGTGGGAATAGAGGGAGCACTCCTCAACATAGTAAATGTCACATATGAGAGACCTACAGCCAACATCATACTCAATGGGCAAAAAAATAAAATCTTTTCCACTAAGATCAGGAACAAGACAAGGCTGTTCACTTTCACCACTTCTATTCAATATAGTACTGGAAGTTTTAGCCACAGTGATCAGACAAGAAAAGGAAATAAAAAACATCCAAATGAGAAAGGAGGAAACAAAACTGGCATGGTTTGCAGATGACATGATAGTGTACATAGAAAATCCTATAGACACCACCAAAAAACTGCTCAACCTAATAAATGATTTTGGCAAAACAACAGGATACAAAGTCAATGTTCAGCAATCAAAGGCATTTTTGTATACCAACAGTGAAACAGCAGAAGCAGAAATCAAGAAAAAAAGATCTCATTCGATATAGCAAAAAGAAAAATAAAATACCTAGGAATCAACCTAATCAAGGAGGTAAAAGACCTGTATTCAGAAAACTGCACAACACTGAAGAAAGAAATCAAGCAAAACAAACAAATGGAAACATATACCATGTTCATGGGTGGGAAGAATTAATATCATCAAAATGTCCATACTACCCAAAGCAGTTTACACATTCAATGCAATACCTATTAAAGTACCAATGGCATACTTCACAGATATACAACAAACACTTCAAAAATTTATATGGGACCATAAACAACCCCAAATAGCCACCGCAATTTTGAGAAAGAAGAGCAAAGTAGGAGGGATCACAATACCTGATGCCAAACTGTACTACAAGGCCACTGTAATCAAAACAACCTGGTACTGGCATAAAAACAGGCACATGGACCAACGGAGCAGAACAGAGAGCCCAGAAAGAAACCCAAGTCTCTATGGTTAATTAATATTTGAAAAAGGGGGAAGCAACATAAAATGGAGTAAAAATAGCCTCTTCAACCAAAGGTGTTGGGAGAGCTGGACAGCTATGTTAAAAAAAAATGAAACTAGAGCACCAACTTACACCATACACAAAAATGAATTCAAGGTGGATAAAAGATTTAAATATAAACTGTAATACCATTAAAGTCCTAGAGGGGAACATAGGCAGGAAAATCTCAGATATTTAATGCAGAAATATTTTTACTGACATGTCCCCTAGAGCAAGGGACATAAAGGAAAGAATAAACAAATGAGACTTCATCAAAATAAAAGTCTTAAGCATGGCCAAAGAAAACAGTATTATAATAAAAAGAGAACCAACTGTATGGGAAAACATATTTTCCAATGATGCCTCACACAAGGGCTTAATCTCCAAAATATATAAGGAACTTACACGAATCCACTCTAAGAAGATAAGCAACCCAATTAAAAAATGAGAAAAGGACTTGAACAGACACTTCTCCAAGGAGGACATACAGAGGATCCAGAGACATAAGAAAAGATGCTCAGTATTGCTAGCTATCGGAGAGATGCAAATTAAAACCACAATGAGATACCACTTCACACGAGTCAGAATGGCCATCATATACAAATCAACAAACAAGTGTTGGAGAGGTTGTATAGAAAAAGGGATCCTAGTGAACTGTTAGTGGGATTGCAGACTGGTACAATCACTAAGGAAAACAGTATGGAATTTTCTCAGAACACTAAAAATGAAACTGCCTTTTCACTCAGCAATTCCACTGCTAGGATTATATCCTAAGAACCCTGAAACACCAGTCTAAAAGAACACATGCACCCCAATGTTCATAGCAGCACAATTTACAATAGCCAAGTGTTGGAAGCAACCTAAGTGCCCATCAGTAAGAGAATGGATCAAAAAACTATGGTACATTTACACAATGGAATTCTATGCAACAGAAAGAATTGAAGGAGCTCCTACCCTTTGGCACACTGTGGACAGAACTGTAAAGCATTATGCTAAGCAAAATAAGCCAGGTAGCGAAAGGTAAATACCATATGATCTCACCTTTAACAGGAACCTAAACAACAAAACAAACAAGCAAAAATATAACCAAAGACACTGAAATAGAGAACAGGCTGACAGTAACCAAAGGGGAGAGGGGAGGGAATTTCAGGGGAAAAGAGGAAGGGTTTACAAGAACAAGTGTAAAAGACATATGAACATAAACTAGGGGGCCTGGAAATTGGAGGGAGGTGGGGAGATTTGTAGGGGTGTGCTGGGATGGGAGTAAAAGACAGAAAACTGTATTTGAACAATTAAAGTAAAAATTTAAAAAATAAATAAATTTTAAAAAAGCTTTTAGGGATAGAAGTATCCAATGGGAGAATGAGGCAGGATAGTGAGAAGCAAAGAAAATTCCTTGGCAAGTGGGATATGGAAACTGAAACAGATAGCTGAACACAGTGGCCAAACAATATGCAGCCATGTGGAAATTCTGTATGTACACCATGTGCAAATTGTTCTGTCACTGGGGCAGAAGTGAGTGAGTGCCTGGGAAAAGGCTAAACTGGGAAAACAAAAATCTTCCTGCAAGGTAACCTCTCATCTCCTGGCCTTTCCTTTCTGGAGATAACATCTAGGCCTCATCTATACTTCAGATCCAGGCTCAGAGAAGCAGCAAAACTAAGGGGGCCACACCAGAACTAGCAGTAATGGCCATAGACCCTCTGCACTGTCAATGGCCAATCAGAGGACAACAGGATCCTAAAAGGACACACCTAGAGAGCTGATAAATAATCTACTGAAACCCTCCCCTGACACCTTTCCTAAGATTCTAGTCTGTAAGATAGAAAGAAAGGCCTCACGACAAAGAATCCATCCTGCAGGTGCCTTCCCTCTGGGAAGCAGCTGGCACCATTTCTTTTCCTTCCCCCACCACTCCACTTATGTCTTAAGAGGCACTAGTTGCATAGGCTCTAGGCAATGAGCAGCTAGAAGCTTGTTCTAGGCTGATCCCCTGAACATGTCCCTAAAGCCCCCTGTTCTCTGACTTGCCAGTGAGGTAAGGTAGCCCAGCCTAGGCTCTCCTATTGCTTCCTCCATGCTAAGCCCTCCCTTGATTTCCTGTCTCCAGCTTCAGTAAATGGATCCTCATAGCCACCTGGACTTGTGGTATGAAATCTTTCCTACGTGATATCAAATATCCACATACTATAGCTGGCCCTTGTCAGACCCAGACAGGGCCAGGCCCCTGTTTGGTAACAGGATAAGAATATGACCTGAGGGTAGTTATTGTGGGTCTCTTTGCTCAGCTCTACCAGATGTGGCTGAATGATGATGAAAAGTTTGGGGCTGTTAAGAAGAAAGGAAAATATAAGAATAAATTGTATGGGAAAACCTCAGAACAACAGAGGTATGTGAATTAAACATGGGAGGACGAGAAGATAAATAGCATAACTACTAAAATGGAATACTGTGGCAGATACCAGCCAGCAGTATCCATCTCTTCTTTGGATGGTCATCGAAGCATGAAAAAAACATACACAGAGACAAGCAGGTCCTGTGGGGAAATAGGGACAGAACGGCCACTCTCTCTAGTGGAGAGCACCCCATATCCATTCCCAAGCAGATTTTTATTGAGAATACAGACTTAGTTTGTGGATTCACAGTCTGGCAGAAAAGATCAAAAGAAGTACATGACTTGTAAAGGTGCAGACAGAACCCCCGCTGTGATTCTGGCCAGAGGTTTGGGGTTTTAACATATGGCTCAAAGGGCTAGTTTTGGTTTCCTGCTTGTGCCTTCATATTCTAATTTAATAACATCCTCCAGCAAACAGATCTCACAGGATCTTGCATATTCTATATCCCAGGCCTGATTACCCTGGGGGTCTGATGACTCTGGTCTGGGCTGCACTGCCCCTGCTATCTCCACAGGCCTCAGTTAACAGAGAAGACAAAGGAAGCCAGGAGACTTGGATTTCTTTTTTTTTAATGTATTTTATTGATTATGCTATTACAGTTGTCCCATTTCCCCCCCCTTCTCCCCTCCACCCTGTACCCCCTCTCCCACCCACGTTCCCCCCTTTTTAGTTCATGTCCATGTGTCATAATTATGAGTTCTTTAGCTTCTACATTTCCCGTACTATTCTTGCCCTCCCCCTATCTATTTTCAACCTATATTCTATGCTACTTATTCTCTATACCTTTTCCCCCTCTCTCCTCCTCCCACCCCCCTGCTGCTATCCCTCCATGTGATCTCCATTTTTGTGGTTCTGTTCCTGTTCTAGTTGTTTGCTTAGTTTCTTTTGGTTTTGCTTTAGGTGTGGTTGTTAATAATTGTGAGTTTGCTGTCCTTTTACTATACATGTCTTTTCTTTATCTTCTTTTCTTAGATAAGTCTCTTTAGCATTTCATAAAATAAGGGCTTGGTGATGATGAACTCCTTTAACTTGACCTTATCTGAAAAGCACTTTATCTTCCCTTCCATTCTAAATGAGAGCTTTGCTGGATACAGCAATCTGGGATGTAGGTCCTTGTCTCTCATGACTTGGAATATTTCTTTCCAGCCCCTTCTTGCCTGTAAGGTCTCTTTGGAGAAATCAGCTGACAGTCTGATGGGAACTCCTTTGTCGGTGACTGTCCCCTTATCTCTTGCTGCTTCTAGGATTCTCTCCTTCATTTTTACCTTGGCTAATGTAATTATGATGTGCCTTGGTGTGTTTCTTCTTGGGTCCAACTTCTTTGGGGCTCTCTGAGCTTCTTGGATTTCTTGGAAGACTGTTCCCTTTGCCAGATTGGGGAAGTTCTCCTTTATTATTTGTTCAAATACATGCTCAATTTGTTGCTTTTCTCCTTCCCATTCTGGTACCCCTATAATTCAGATGTTGGAATGTTTAAAGGTGTCCTGGATGCTCTTAAGCTTTTCTTCGATTTATTGAATTCTTATTTCATCATGCTTTCCTGCTTGGTTGATTCTATCTTCCTTCTGGTCCACTGTATTGTTTTGAGACTCAGATTCCTTCCTTTCACTATTGGCTCTCCTCCACGTATCTTCCTGCATATCTTTTATGGTAACCTGCATCCTTTCATCTAAATTGTGCCCAAAATCAACCAATTCCGTGAGCTTTCTGATCACCAGTTTTTTGAACTGTGCATCTGATAGATTGGCTATTTCTTGGTCACTCAAAAGGATAAGTCCTGGGGGACTGATCTGTTCTGTTGGAAACATATCTTATGTCTTTCCCTGTCTCTCCTTTTTCATTTCCCCCAGTCTGGTCGCTCTTGTTAAGGTGGGCGGGCGGAGCCTTAGGTGTTCACCGGAGCTGGGCACCCCAGTCGCTAGATAGTGACGTTATATGTGGGGGTGGGGGCGGGGGCGAACAATGGCGGTAGTTCCATTCTCCTGGGCTCAGACCCTTCTTTGGGATCCTGGACTGCGAGTTCTGCCCTGGTCCACAATCGCTGCCTCACTGGGTCCGCCAGCTGCAGCTTGCGTACTCAGGGATCACCGCTGCGTTCTTGTGCCCCGGATGGCTGTCGCACCGATTTCACGCCAAATTTTCCCTGACCTCCGTGCGCCGCTGACCCGCGCCAGCCCCGTGCCTGCCCGGCTAGTCGTCTCCTACCAGTCTGGATGAATGGGTCTACTTCAACTTCTTGGCTGTCCAACTTCCATTCAGATAAATCCTCTGCCAGTTCTGAGTGATATTATATCTGTAAATTATTGTTGTTCTAATCTTGGTTGTGCGAGGAGGTATGGTGCATCTACCTATTCCTCCATCTTGCCCGAAGTCTGAGACTTGGATTTCTTACATCTAAGAACAAGGACTCAGGCTTTGACAAAGCTGAGGGGGTAGGGGTTGATGTCCATCACTCCTTCATTTCCACAGCCCTGAGTCTTTTCCCAGAAGCCTCCACATGATCACGCCTGTCTTAGATGATTCCCTCTTTGGGGAATCTTACCTGTCGTTGGCTAACTGATCAAACTTAGGAGGTCAGGCACAGAACAGGCAGTGTTCATGCTAGGGAAATAAGTTTTGTCTCCTTAGTGGCTCCTGGTCCAGAGGTCTTTCACTGAGCCTAAGTCATAAGGGGTTACAGCTTCCTGAGACCAGGCTTGTTGGTGCCCAACAGAATACATATTTATAAGAGATTACATAGTCTGCCTGGTCCAACAACTGATTAAACTATAAAAAGACTGTGATCCATTCACTCAATTTATTCTAGTCCTGGGGAATTTTTGAATAAGATGATTACACAACAGGTGAATCTACAATCCCTTCAGAGGCAGAACAAACTGAAGTGAGTCAGGTAAATAGAAAGAGATTTTGTGTCAGGGGAAGGCCAGGGTCTCTTGGCACAACCTCCATCAGGGGAGTGGAAGTCTGGGCATTGTTATGGATACAATGGCCTATGGGTGATAAAGAAATTTCAGGAAGTTTCTTCCTGAAACTTCCTTTCTTCATTGCATGTTTTTGGCATATTTGTTAAA
>NW_025333538.1:0-7401 GCF_019186645.2 Phyllostomus hastatus | reverse complement strand
TGTATATATATGTGTATATATATACACACATATATATATATATATATATATAGGGCCTGTCTGGAAAAAGCCAAGCCATTGTTAACATAATGAGAACAGTTTACACAATATTGATGTATCCTGGCAGCCAAAGAGAGTGGGTTGAAACACACATGCATGAAAATGATGACTTCACTGTACTAGTCAGTGGGGGTTGTAGACACCATTGAGTGAGCATGTGTATTGTGTGGCTGTGACAATAGCGAGTAGAGCAATGAATCTGCACCAAATTTGCGTTAAGCTTGAACATTCCTCTGTGGAAATTTTTCAGATGATTCAGAAGGCCACAGATATAGGCAACTGGTGGTTGGCAGCTTTATCATGACAACATGCCCACTCATGCATTACATCTCGTGCAGAGCTTTTTGGCAAAACATCAAATCACCCAGGTGGCACTCTGAGACTTCTGGCTTTGCCCAAAACTAAAATCACCTTTGAAAACAAAGAGATTTCAGACTGTTGGTAAGACTCAGGAAAATATAACAGGGAAGTTGGTGCCCACTGGGGGAACTATGTGATAGTTCCCAAGGTGCCTACTTTGAAGGGAACTGAAGTACCACTGCCCTATGTACAGCGTTTGTTGAATTTTGTATCTTCTTCAATAAACGTCTCTATTTTTCATGTAATATAGCTTGATAACTTCTGGATCGATGACAGATCAGGAATATACACATATATACCTATCTTGTTTCTATTTTGTCTTAGTGATTTCCTATGTTAACAGTGTATTTTAGTAATATGTTTATTTCTTTAGCTCTTTGATAAATTTTCTATTGAGATATGAAATTAGTTCACCAGTGTTGAAAAAAACAGTTCATGAATTTGCAGATTGTAAATTGGTGATACTATTTTGTCATACCCTTTTCCCAAAGGATTTATACCTCATTAAATTTCTTTATAATGTCTAAGTAGCTTTGATTTTTCAGGATCAAAACTGACATTAGAAATTATATACATTTGTGTTTTGCCATATATCTTATGGATCATTACCTCAGACCTCAGTGGTTTCTGAATTCTAGTGAAGTGCAAAATTAGTACAGGTTTCCCCAAAATACATTTGTGTTTGAAACACTACCTAAGCATCAAAATATATTTTTTATACATAGATTTTAGTGATAAGAGATGCTGTTATGATTGATAAAATCAATTTTTGAGAGTGTTATATGTATAATTTATGGCACCATTTTGCTATGTATTTTTTTAAATTGAGGTATCATTAACATACAGTATTTTATTAGGTTTAACATAATGATTTGATATTTGCAGATATTCCAAAATGATTACAACAGTAACTCTAGTCACCCTCTGTCAGCATACATAGTTGCACAATTATTTTTCTTGTCTTAAGAGCTTCTATCATCTACTCTTAGTAACTTTCAAATATGCGATAGAGTATTATTTACTATAGTCACCACACTATGCATCACATCCCCATGACTTATGTACTTTATAGTTGAAAGTTTGTGCATTTTGACTCTGCTCACCCATGTCACCCATCCCCACCCTGCCTATGCTGGCAACTACCAGTCTGTGCACTGTATCTATGAGCTTAGTTTTGTTTGTTGTTGCTGTTTTAGATTCCACATGTAAGTGAGGTCATAGAGTATTCATCTTTCTCTGTCTGACTGATTTCACTCAGCAAAATGCCTTCAATTTTCATCCATGCCATAGCAAATGGAAAGATTTTACCCTTTTTTTATGGATTAATAATAATAATTCCATTGTGTGTGGCCGGTGGTGAAGGGGGAGAAGGCAAGGAAGTCAATGTTTTCAAAAATAAAAATAAGGATGGTAGAGAACCAGTATTATATGAAACATTAAAGGTGTTTCTTTAAGAAAAAGATTAAAATATGGGCAATAAAATAGCAATACATACACATCGATCAATGACTGAATCTAAAAAACAAATGAGCAAGCAGAACAGAAACAGACTCATAGATACAGAGAACATTTTCACTGTTGCCAGATGGGCAGGGGATTAGGGAGATGCTTGAAAAAGTTGAAGGATTAAGAAGTACAAATTAGTAGTCACAGAATAGTCATGGAAATGTAAAGTATAGCATAGGGAATGTGCAGAAGGTATCCAGCCATGTAACATGAAAACTGGAGATAGTTATTGAAGAAGATACAAGATACAACATTGTACACAAGACAATGATGCCTCAGTGACCTTCAAATTAGGCACCTTGGGGCCTCACACTGTTCTCCCAATCACCATCAGCTGCCCCAGGGTATTTTCCTGAATCTCATCAGCAGTCTGAAATCTCTTCCTTTTCAATGGTGATTTTAGTTTTGGGCAAAGCCAGAAGTCTCAGAGTGTCAAACCTGAGCTGTATGAGGGCTGAGTCACCTCAGTGATTTGATTTTTTGCCAAAAAACTGCACAAGATGTGATGCATGAGTGAGTGCATTGTGATAAAGCTGCCAATCACCAGTTGCCTATAGCTGTATAGCCTTCTGAATCATCTGAATAATTTCCATAGAGGTATGTTCAAACTTAACAGAAAATTTGGTGTATATTCATCTCTCTATTTGATCAGTCATTTTGAATGTGATGGCCACACAGTACACATGCTCACACAAAGGTGTCTACCACTCCCCCTGACTAGAACATTGTTGGCATATGCATATTCTCTCCTTGGCTGCCAGCTTACATTAATGTCATACAAACTGTTCTTGTTATATTAACAATGGCTTGACTTTTTCTGGACAGACCTTGTATAGTGAATACTATTCTCATAACTATTTATGGTAGCAGATGGGTGCAAGATTTATCAGGATGATTACTTAGTAAGTTATGTAGTGACTAATTTTTGGAGTGTATACCTGCAACTAATATAATAATGTATGTCAGCTGTAACTGAAAAATTTGTAAAATTATTTAAAATAAAGAAAATGAAGAGATGACATTGAAGGAGAAAAAATAAGACATTTCAAGAAAAGTTAAAAATAAAATAAAGGTGGTAGAGTAAGAGATGAACATTTTTTTCTTCATTTTATACACCACTGTGGCTCCCCAGTACCATGGAGCACTCAGAATATACATCAGCATTATATGATTTGGTTTATTAGATACAAAGTAGAAAAAGATCTTAATTGACTAGTATATGCTATTCCATCTCTAATTGCACAGAAAATGCATGTATTCTCCTCCTCTGATTTGAACCATTTGGAATTGCATGGATAACTCTAGTTGTACAAGGAGGATTAGAGCCAGAAGTTATTTTTCTCTTTATAATCACCTGACGTCACTTCTTGTCTTAATTATTTATTGTTTAGCATGGTTTTGAGCAGGAGAGCAAGTTCATGTAGGTAGTATAAGCAAAATGTCTTTCATCAGGGAAGCCATAAAATATTGTGGCTGTTATCTAGCTAAAATACCTGGCTTTTGAAAATATGGGTTGTTCTACATTAATGTAGAACTTTTTTCTTCTTCTTTTATTTAATTGTTGTTCAAGTACAGTTTTCTGTCTTTTACTCCCATTCCAACCAACCCGCCCATACCTCCCTACCTCTCTCCCATTTCCACCCACCCCTAGTTTTTGTCCATGTGTCCTTAATACTTTTTCCTGTAAACCCTTCCCCTTTTCCCCTGAAATTTCCTCCTCTCTCCCCTCTTGTTAGCCTGTTCTCTATTTCAGTGTCTTTGGTTATATTTTGCTCGTTTCTTTGTTTTGTTGTTTAGGTTCCTATTAAAGGTGAGATCATATAGTATTTGTCTTTCAACGCCTGGCTTATTTTGCTTAGCATAATGCTTTCCAGCTCCATCCAAGCTATTGCAAAGGGTAGGAGCTCCTTCTTTCTTTCCGCTGCATAGAATTCCATTGTGTAAATGTACCACAGTTTTTTGGTCCACTCATTTACTGATGGGCACCTAGGTTGCTTCCAACACTTAGCTATTGTAAATTGTGCTGCTATGAACATTGGGGTGCATAGGTTCTTTTGGATTGGTGTTTCAGGGTTCTTAGGATATAATCCTCATAGTGGAATTGCTGGGTCAAAAGGAAGATCCATTTGTAGTTTTCTGAGAAAATTTCATACTGTTTTTCATAGTGGTTGTACCAGTCTGCAATCCCACCAGCAGTGCACTAGGGTTCCCTTTTCTCCACAACCTCTTCAACACTTGTTGTTTGTTGCTTTCTTTATGATGGCCATTCTGACTGGTGTGAAGTGATATCTCATTGTGGTTTTAATTTGCATCTCTCTGGTATTGGTTTGGTAATTTTGACAGTTTTTGCACTTAAGTATAAAGTTTGTGTTTATCTCTGCTGCATCCATCCTGTTTAATTAATTCAGCACATCAACATTTTATTTTCCATATGCGTATATGGAAATGATAGGTACATAATCCATACTTGCCATTTAACAGGTGAATTGTTTAAACCAGCTTTGGTAGATCACTGACTGCAGTCAGTCTCCTAGTACTTGCCTAAGATACTAATGAGAGTGACAGCAGAATCTCACACAGGACCTAGAAAACACCTGGATAATTGGCATGAAGCCCCTACGCAGCAGTCTTTGCTCATGGCTATTCCTGCAGTTATGAACCCGAGTAATTGCACTATCATCTACTGTTTATTTCTTAACTTTATCTTTATGCCTATCACTAGAGATATTCAGAAATAAAATATTATTAAATGTATTCACTTTCTCTGCATCATCCACCCAGACCTGTTACTCCTTGGTTAGTAGAGTTGCCTTAGCACAAAGAAATCTTTGCATTGGTGATCAAAATCCAGAGAAATTATAGGATGTGAAAACATATACATTACAGGAAAAAAGATATGTATATATGAAAAATCTTGCCAATAGTTTCTAGAAGGTAAAGTAATATTTTGATTTATAGGAAGAAATATATATCTAGTCTTTCCATTTCTAACACACAGTTACTAAAAACCCTAAGCATTTCTTAATGGTGAGAGAGATAAAGTTGTCTTTTTTTATGTCAGTGAGGTTCTTTGGAGCATCTAAAGGTAGGGGCTGGCTTCCTGGAAAACCAACCCTGTGATTGGAGGGTAGGAACTTTCAGTCTCACCCCTCAACTTCTGGGGAAGAAGGAGGGTTTGGAGGCTGAATTGAGACCCAGTGAAAAATGATTCAATCATTCATGTTTATGTAATGAAGCCTCCATAAAACCCCAAGAGTACTGGGTTCTGAGAGCACCCAGATTAGTAAATACGTGGAGGTGCTGGGGCAATGGCATACCTTGAGAGGACATGAAGCCCCACACTGTTTCCCACACACCTTGCCCTATGAATCTCTTCCATTTAGATGTTGGAATTTTATGCTTTTGTAATAAACCAGTGATCTAGTAAGTAAAACGTTTCTCTGAACTCTGTAAGCTGCTCTAGCAAATTGATCAAATCTGATAAAGGGTCTTGAAAACATCTGATTTATAGCTTGTTGGTTAGAAGTAGAGATAACATTCTAGACTTGGGACTGATGTCTTAAGTCCAAGCAGGAGGTAGCTGGAACTTCCAATCTGTAGTTAGTTCATTAGCGACACAGGTATCAACCTGGGCTTGTGACTGGCATCTGACAGGTAGGGAATAATCTTGTCAAACTAAGCCCTTAACCTGAGAATCTGAGGCTGTCTATCTCCAGGTAGATAGTGTCAGACTGAGTAGATTTTATGAACACCCTGCTGGTGTCTGAGAATTGCTTCTCAGTGTTGTGGGAAATTCTCCACCCACACACACATTGAAATTGGTCTCAGAGCACCAAGAGTGACAAATTAGAAAATTACACAATATGGCTCTTTCACAGTAGTTGTTTTTTAATAAACACAATATGAAAATGTTAAGAATTTAGCATTCCCAGTGGAACTATGATAGGTTTTCATGCTTTGTCTTCCAATTTTATGAAGAGTGTTTGGAAAAATATGAAAGCACCATGTTAACCATGGTTGCCATTTAGCAATTTTCTTGGAAGAATAGCCAAAGAATAATAAAATGAAAAATTTACTTAGGAAGTTTGAAAATTCTTTTCAGACTTCAGACATTAGTCTATAAGTCAATCATTCCCCATGTGGTTAGGTTTCTAGGTTTCTTTTCTGAAATCTTTACTGGTGTCCAATAAGTAAAACTGAAGTTTAAATTGTGTTTTTCAGACTGTAAATTATTGACCCTAAAGACTCTAAAGGATTCTTTGGAGTATTGATAGCTACTCTAATTGTATTGTGCTGTGACTACAATACAATTGCATAGCAGGGTGGCATTTGGAACAATTAGATTTAGGTTTTTGCTGTAATGGAGTACAGAGCATGTGTCCCCTGGAAATAGGGAAACCCTCCAATTCTGCAAAAAAGTAGGGGGATGGGGGAGCAGAAAGTACAGTGTTTGAGGCATATTGCATAACAAAGGTAGATTAAAAGCCATGCCTTCCTGAAGGGAGGACCTGTGGAAGAAAGTTGTTACCCAGGGCAAATTCTGTACTGTGCAGACATGTGCCTGCAGAGTGACTCAGCAGAATGACTCATGACATTACCAGGGTGAAGTTCATACAGTGCCTGCATTAGCTGTGAGAGCTGGGTGACCACTCTGAATGCCTGTTTGTGGCTGGGAACTCTGCCCTGACTAAAGATGATAGACAAAAGAGGGTCAAAACACTGGGGAGCTGACAAAAATGGTGGACACCAATGCATCATGGGAAGAGCTGGATGTTCAGCAGCACAGGAAGTCCTGAGCTAAGTCTTTAAAATTGGAGTGTGCCAAAAAACACGAGATCTGCTGGGCAGGTTGCCTGTTGGTTGGTCTGGAGGTCTGGAGGCCCATTGGGAACATCCCAGCCCCCCTTCTGCACAGAAGATGGTGGCAGAGCTGGCAGCACTGTGGGGGACCTACCTGGCCAAGCACATAGACACTTGAGAGTTCAGCCTAGAGCTTAACTGTGACTGGAAATGCTGAACTGCAGACTTCCATGTTTCTGAAGGACAGTACTTCTGAGTGGCATATTCTGAAACTGGTCAGGCTTGGCAGAGGGAGGGAGGACTATTCATTTGTGGGTATTTTAAAGGGAGCAGGGCTTAATGGCAGAAATCTGACATTATTCTAAATCTGTATAACCTTTAAACAAATAAGCTCTTTCCTTTTTCACCAAACTCTTGCCTTGGAAGTCACCCTTCTTAGCCGTGTGCACAATCAAACCCTACAGCTGCTCTAGACCACCATTGGCTGGTTCTGTAACATTGCTCCAGTCCTGTATGTCTTGGGCTTCTCAAACTAAAATATGTCAAATTATAAAACTCTAGTCACCCAGGAGCTTAAATCAGAATTTTATGCTCTGAAATGTTTACTATCACAGTTTTCAGATTTATAATTTGAAGTCCTAATTATTACAAATACCCATGTATTTACCAGTTCCT